>NC_073693.1:327574641-327676986 GCF_029784155.1 Uranotaenia lowii
GTCAACCAGTTCAAAGCCGGAGGAGGTTCCTACGCTTCTGTCAGCAGAGTGCAGCAACGCCTGAATACACAGCAAGTAAATGAAAACGAAATAGAACAACTCAAACAAAAGGACCAGCTCATCGCAAAACTTACCGAAACCATCGCCATGCTATCAAAACGACTAGAAGAACTAGAAAAGAAAAAGAACAAGAAGCACAAAAAACGAAGCAAACAGGATTCGCAACAAGGAGATATGGAAACGGAAACCGGAAGTGATCTAGAATCTGACGCCATGGAAATCAGCAAGCCGTGTGGAACACCGACCAATTCAACCGGAACCATCCCGAAGACCAGCGAACCTAGCTCCCAGGTAAGTGGTACCTTTTCTAAGCCGAACGTTCCCAAAGTACAAAAAAGGCAAAACCCTTCGGATATACCATTCATCTACAAGAAAATTTCTAACAACCCCAGCCCCACTGATGTAAATAGGCCCCAATCGTACAGTTTTTCAACCGAATCCCCCCGAAATTCTCTAACAAACAACACGCAAAAACCATAATCATTTCTTTCTCCATCTCTTTCTTACTTTCCTCCGACCATCATATTTTTTTTTCTTTCCCAAAATTAAGTCATGGCCAGAAATACAACACAACTTACAAACTTGAATAATAATAACAACCCGTCTAAAGAAACCTTGGCTCTACAATGGAATCTGTATGGTCTTCGAGGAAGAATAAACGAGCTAACACTCTTGACCAATGAACTCAACCCCATTGCAATAGCCCTCCAAGAAACCATGACCCCTGAATCAACTATCCCCCTACATTTCATAAAAAATTACCATCTGTTTCTAAAAGAAGACTCGGAATCTCCTTCCCATCGTGGTATTGGACTGGCTATCAAATCCGATATCCCTTATCGTATAATCGATCTTCCCCCTCAAACACCAGCCATAGCAGCTGTAATTGAATTCCCTATTAAAATAACTCTAGCCTCCGTCTACATTTCCCCCAACCCACAACAAAATTCCTCATTAAAGTCTTGCATAGAAAATATGCTAAATCACCTGCCCCCTCCTTTTCTACTTATGGGTGATTTCAATGGCCACTCTCCCCTATGGGGTTGTAACTCATTAAACAAACGAGGTCAAATTTTGGAAGAGTTAATAGAAGAAAATGGCCTCATTATCCTTAACAACGGTTCTCACACTCGAATAGATCCTACATCCGGAGGCTCATCTGCCATCGATCTATCTTTGTCTTCACCCAATCTTGTCTCCCAGCTAACCTGGTCAGTTTTTAACGACTGCTGCGGCAGCGATCACCTCCCCATAATTCTCTCCCTTAATCGTGCCACTCCCATCAATACTTGTCGCCCCAGATTGAAGTATGAACACGCCAATTGGCCTAACTACCAAAATGAGATCTTTGACAGTTTTTCCCATAGTCCTCCAACTACAACAGAAGAGCTCATTAAGACAATCTTCGCTATCGCACAAAACCATATCCCACGAACCAAAGGGCTACCGGGTAAAAAGAGCGTCCCCTGGTGGAGCTCCGAAGTCCATAAGGCGATTAAACTCAGACGCAAAAAACTTAGAGCCCTCCAAAGAATTCCTAAAGAAGAACGTAAAGACTCAACAGCCCTAACCGAGTTTAAGTCTGCCAGGAATGCAGCCAGAACAATTATCCGCCAAGCGAAACAAGAAAGCTGGGAAAAGTTTATCTCATCAATTGGCCCCAACAGCTCCACCAAAGAATTATGGGAGGGTATAAACCGCCTAAGTGGCTTTAAAAGTCGTGCCTCCCTAAAAGTAGAAATTAACAATAAACTTACCGATGACCCTTTATCAATCTCTGAACACCTTGCTGATCACTTCTCACTAGCTTCCTCCTCTTCCAACTACCCCCAAAGCTTTATCATCCACAAAACCAACTCAGAATCCTCCAAGCCTTCCTTCGAAACTAACCTCGACCTAGACTACAACAAAAACTTTTCCTTCGACGAGCTAGAATGGGCACTCCGCAAAGTTCGTGGAATTTCCGCCGGCCCTGATGAGGTGGGATACCCCCTACTGAGGAACCTTCCTCTTATCGGAAAGACTATTTTGCTATCGTTCTACAATACAATTTGGGCCGAAGGTAAGATACCGATGGAATGGAAAGAAGGCCTTGTCGTTCCCATACCTAAGCCTGGAAAAGACCGAAAATATGCAGACAGTTTTAGGCCAATATGTTTACTCAACTGTGTAGGTAAAATCCTGGAAAAAATGGTCAACCGTCGACTCATAACCTTCATAGAATCCCATAAACTCTTCGACAAACGTCAATTCGCCTTCCGGCCTGAAAAATGTACAGACGACTACTTAACGGAGCTCGAGGGGATCCTCGATTCCTACCAAGAGAGAGGCATGCATGGTGATGTTGTCTCACTGGATCTCTCGAAAGCCTACGATCGTGCTTGGCGATATCCAATTCTTAGATCACTTGAAAAATGGGAAATTAAAGGTCGAATGGGCTACTACATCCAAAGTTTCCTTGAGGACAGAAGCTTCAGGGTAATCATTGGCAACCACCGGTCAGAATTAAGGAACCAAGAGAACGGCATCCCCCAAGGATCAGTGATTGCACCCACGCTATTCCTGATTTGTATGCAATCCATTTTTGCGAATATCCCCGACAACGTTCACATCTTAGTGTATGCCGACGATATTTTCCTCATGTCATTCCACAACTTCAAAATCATCGCCAGAAAAAGACTACAGTCGGTTATCAATAACGTCGCCGAGTGGGCCAACAACATAGGCTTCACAATCTCCCCCCAAAAATCACAGTTGCTCCACATCAGCTCTAATGCCAAAAAAATAAGAAAACTACCCAACATCACCTTGAACCATAACCCAATTCCCTCAAGCCAATCCCTAAAGATTTTAGGAATCTATCTTGATCGTAAGCTCAGCTTTAAACACCATATCGCAATGATCAGAAAAACCGTCGAGAAACGCATAAGTGTAATCAAAGCTATCGCCTCAAGAACTCCCTGTTCCCACCGTACCTCCATACTACAAATTGTCAACAGTTGGATCTTCCCAAAAATGTTTTATGGAGCCGGCTTCATCAGCAGAGGAAACGACCTCACCAAGCTTTTAGGCCCTCTATACAATAGAATCATCAGGACAGCCTCAGGAGCATTCATTACAAGTCCCACATCTGCAGTGATGTCCGAATGCGGCCAACTCCCATTTGAACACTATCTAACTATGAATGTAGTCAACAAGGCAGTGCGATGGCTTAGCCTAAAAGGTCGTGAAGAGGTACCACTTGTGCGCAGAGCCAACCATCTCCTATCATCCCTAACCAAACAAAATATCCCACCCATAGCAACCCTTCCCAGAACCAAAACAAGACCCTGGAATCAACCCTCCCCCAAAGTAGACCTTTCCCTCATGAAACTAGTCAAAGCAGGTGATCCCCCAGTGAAAATACAACAACATTTCCGATCCCTAATCCATAGAAAATATAAAGATCTAGAACACATCTACACTGACGGGTCGGTTGCCGACGAGAAAACCGGGTATGGAATCTATAGTTCGACCACAAAATTTAGCTCCTCTCTACCACCCCCCTGTTCCATCTTTAGTGCAGAAGCATACGCTCTTATGACAGCCTCCACCTCACATACCAGACCAGGGGTCCAAACAGTCATTTTTAGCGATTCAGCTAGCTGCCTAGAACAAATTAAATCTTGCACTATCAAACATCCCTGGCTACTCGAAACAGAAATCTCCGCACTGAAAAATAACCTGCAGTTTTGCTGGATCCCAGGGCACTCTGGGATTGCGGGAAATGAGGTAGCCGACAAACTTGCCGGCATCGGCCGTGAATCCATAGTCGAATCAGTAAAAATTCCCCAAATAGATGTTACCCGTTGGGTCAAAAAGACTCTAAGAGAGTGCTGGGATGAAGAATGGCGAAAAAATGGTCATTTCAGGTTGAGGAGAATCAAACCTATCACAACCCGTTGGCCCGATAACCCCAATCCCCTGTATCGAAGAGTCCTTACTCGCCTACGTATAGGCCACACTAACTTAACCCATAAGTACCTTCTTGAAAAAACAGACCCCCCTATCTGCTCTACCTGTGGTGTTGCCCTCTCAGTTCCCCACTTATTATCAGAATGCCTTGCCTATAGTACTGAACGTTCGGTAAACGATTTGGATACCACCCTGGAGCTAGTACTATCACCTCCCTATGAGAAACAACTTTTGCGATTCCTAGAAGACACACAATTATTATCCAAAATATGATCCATCACAGCAGGGACGAATAACCTTAAGGTTAAAGTCCCGTACCAAACAAGCAACAACAACAAACAAAGTTGATCGTAGAATTTTCATTAATGAAAATCTTACGGAAACCACTCGCAAAATACGGGCCGAGGCACTCAAACTTAAACGGTCAAAGAAAATTCATTCTACATACACCAGAGAAGGTTTCGTATATATTATACCAACAGAGAGAGCCGCTGCTAAATTGATAACAAGGATTGATCAATTATTCGATTCAACCCCTCCCTGTTAAATTCATTTCCTTCCCATACTTCCCTTTGACTCCCATCCTTGATCCATGTGGTTCCGTCCTCTCCTGAAAGTTATTAAAATAAACAACAACCTTTCCAACAAGTTTCTCTTTGCTCCTTCCCAATCCCCGGTGTCTCCCATCCTTAGTTATCCCTTCTATTCCAATTCCGTCCTAAAAGTAACGTACGAGATATGCTGCTGCTACGGCTGTTCTATTGATGGCAGATGCTGATAACTACAAATGAGCAAGTGAAAAATTTGTGCTTCGATGATTATATCTTTGTTTAGCAATATTACTGGTCATGTTGTGAAAATTAGTTGTAAATTAAATATTGATGAAATTTGTTAAAGTTACACGTCAGTTTACTGGTTTATCATACATAAGGAAAGATCTGTTCTCTCGTCTCCAAAATTTTGTTTTTGATGTCTACTAATCGCGCTAATAACCCTGGCCATAATATCCCACGTACTATTATGAATTGCTCGCTTCGACCTGATTGTTTAAATATTTGTCACATGAATATCCAGAGCATTTGTGCAAGAAATATGACCAAGTTTGATGAACTCACCGAATGTTTCTTGAATAGCATAGTTGATATTGTCTGTATTTCCGAATCATGGCTGAATAGTTCTGTAGATGATAGCGTCGTGTCCATTGAAGGTTACCAGTTATTGCGACATGACAGAAAATATGCCCGTGGTGGTGGAATATGTATATATCACAAAAACTTTCTTAAATGTAACATCATAGCATCTTCCCATGACTCCCCAGAAATATCGAACAAAGTTGAATATTTACTGATTGAAGTGTCACATAATCATAGAACTTTTCTGTTAGGTACGTTTTATAACCCACCTCGCAACGACTGCGTCGAAACATTAAGTAACGTCATAAGTGACTTTTCGCTTGCGTACGAAAACGTTATCTTACTAGGAGATTTTAATACCAATTTACTGATCCCTAATGATTCTACTTTTCGCTTCAAAGATATGATTGATTCCCATGGTTTTTGTTGCTTCAACACCACACCCACCCATTTTTTTTCTTCCGGTTGTTCGCTCATCGATCTTATGTTTACCAATAATAGCAATTTTTTACTAAACTTCAATCAGGTTTCTGCTGCTGACATCTCCAAACATGATATGATTTTTAGTTCTATTAATATTAATCGGGATATAATGCACACCACCAAATCCGTAAGAGACTACTCACGCATCGACTTGCCTGAATTGATAAGAACGTTTAATTCATTTGACTGGAGTTTTTGTAGCCGCGTAAATGACCCCGATATAGTAATTGATCTATTCAACAATCGCATTCTAAGCCTGTATGAAAATTTTGTACCATTGAAAACAGTTCGGCCAAGGCAGAATCCTTGGTTTTCTCATAGCATTCGTGAATCTATGCATGATAGAGATTTAGCTTACCGCGTTTGGAAATCATCTAGATCATTATCGGACTTTTCACAATACAAACGTTTAAGAAATGCTGTAAACAATAAAATAAAACGTGCAAAAGTAGATTTTGTTTCAAACCAAATGCAATCCGCGAATTCAAGCCAAGAACTTTGGAGACGAATAAAAAGTATTCATAGATTCAATTCTAAATCTGATGTTATAGCATCTCACACATGCAACGAAATTAATACCTACTTTGTTTCTAATTTTTCACCAGACGATACATTTTTCCCCATTTTACCTTCGAATCAAAGCGGCTTTAAATTTGATCCAATCAATAATAACGATGTAGTTTTGGCATTAAGTTCTATAAAATCAAACGCGGTTGGCCACGATGGAATTTCTTTAAAAATTTATCAAATATCTACTACCTTCAGTTATTACTCCCCTGCGTGAAATCTTTAACACAATCTTAGTATCAGGAAAATTTCCAAAACTTTGGAAGATTGCTAAAATAATACCGATTCAAAAAAATACTAAAGCTAAAGGAATTTCAAATCTGCGTCCCATAAGCATTCTAAGTTCGCTCTCCAAAGTATTTGAACGCATAATAAATAAACAAATTCAGTCTTATATTAACAGTATGAATTTGCTAAGTCGATT
Source organism: Uranotaenia lowii (assembly GCF_029784155.1). Classification (NCBI taxonomy): domain Eukaryota; kingdom Metazoa; phylum Arthropoda; class Insecta; order Diptera; family Culicidae; genus Uranotaenia; species Uranotaenia lowii. The sequence continues at coordinate 327,581,263 of NC_073693.1, forward strand.
TCAGTCAGGATTCAGGGCACACCATAGCACAACGTCGGCAATGCTTAAAGTAATCGACGACATTCAAAATCTGGTCGATAAGAAACAAACTGCCATTCTATTGATGATAGATTTTTCTAAGGCTTTCGATCGAGTTTCGCACGTTAATTTACTGAAAAAATTATCCTCTCAATTTCATTTTTCACGCAGTGCTATTTCTCTTATACAATCATATTTAAAAAATCGAACTCAAATTGTTTTTTCAGGAAATAATCAATCAAATCCGGCTAACGTTTTATCAGGAGTGCCACAGGGTTCCATTCTGGGGCCATTATTCTTCTCTTTGTACATTAACGACTTAGAAAACGTTTGCTCAAATTCAAACATTCATTTATTTGCTGATGACGTGCAAATCTATATTTGTTTATCAGAAGCCTCCCCATACAAAGCAATTAACTTGTTGAATATAGACTTACGAAGCGTTTTTCAATGGTCCATACATAATTCGTTACCTATTAACAATGATAAGACAAAAGCATTATTTTTTCCTTCGACCTTCGACTTGACCAGTACCCCACAATTAGTCCTCGGGAATCAAAATATTCAGTATGTCGAAAAAGCAACAAGCTTAGGTGTACCTATTCAAAGAGATTTACAGTGGAATTCATTCGTCAATGCTCAGTGTACCAAAATATATAATGTTTTACGAACTCTCAGACTTAAAACAAGTATTCTTCCTTCGGCCATTAAACTAACTCTTTTTAAAGCACTTATCCTCCCACACTTCCTGTTACTGTCCTGTGGCTGAATTCCTGTTACAAGCTACAGCAATATTGATGAATCGTCTCCGCTTAGCTTTGAATTGTTGTGTTCGCTATATATTCAATTTGAATCGATTCCACAGAGTAAGCCATCATCACCCTCAGCTGTTGGGGTGTTCTTTTAAAGATTTTTATAAATTTAGAGCTTGTATTTTTTTGTACAAAATTGTTCACACGGGTAAACCAGCTTAACTCAACGAGAAAATCATTAGATCTCGTAGTTCTCGAGTAAGATTTTTCATTATTCCGTGTCATCGTACCGAGTCATATGGACGTACCATTTTTGTCAAGGGTTTAGGTATTTGGAATCAGTTTCCAAATAACCTACGAAACTGTAATTCTCTTTCAACTTTCAGACGAGATTATAGAAATTTCCTTAATGTAAGAAACCAGTAATTTTTGTAGATTTTAGAGATTTTATAATGTTATAGAAGTGTTACTTGACCAGAACACAAATCAGAGAATGACCTTAATTTATACTAAGCAGTGCAAATTGTAGTAATTTATAAGGAATTGAATTACCTTAAACTACATGATGATCAATAAAATAAATAAATAAATAAATAAATAAATAAATAAATAAATAAATAAATTCATTCGTATATATGTACTCAGATTGTTGAAAATCTGAGTTTGATTTAAAATTTTCAATCTGTTTTCTTAAGTCGGATGTGTAATTATTGATATTCAATGCAATATGTACTTTCTATAGGAAGATATGTCATCAAACAAAGAAAATTATCGATAAAAAATATTGATTTTTTTCGGTTTTTTACTACCTATTGCTCCGAAAAGCATAAATAGTCCCTTTTTCAAACCATTTTGTTTTAAGCCATTGTAGAGGTTTAGAGTAAGCCTGCCAGATTTCCTGGCTTTATCCCGGTTTGCTTGGAAATTCAATGCAAAATTTAGAAAAAGTGAAAATGAAATTTTACAATTTAATTAAACTTATGTTAAAAATACTTTTTCGTATATTCTTTGAATCGATGTGGAAAAGCTTGTGCTTTCCACTAAAAAACCAAGAGATTCAAATTCAATTAGGATATTAACTTTATATTCAATGTGTTTAGTCAAATCTGGAAACCCATAATATTTACTTTTAAGAGAAAATTTACTTGCATGCACATATATTCAGTCAATTAGTGCTTAAGCTCTTGATACCCTGTACAAGATTTGTTTCGTAGACATATATCACAAATGATGTCCAGTTAGAAGTCCATAAAGAATTGATAAGTGCTCGTGCTTCTCAAATTATAAAGCAGCTATAGAAAAAAAAAACTAATTGACAGTTTTATTGAAACGAACAAAGTCATAATGTTGCGCAATTAATAACCTGACTTGGTAAAGTTTTTTATTTTTTTAAATTATTTTAATTAAACCTCCAGATATGCAAAAACACATCATCGTGAACATGACTTCATGCAAAATATCTATTAGTAAGAAATTTTGGAACGATACAAAACCAGCAATAATGAGGCAGTAAAAGTATCGATCAACGGGCGTAAACTAGAACCGAAATTAGTCATAACACCGATCATCAGCGCGGGGATCGACACTTATAAGAAAAACACCAACAACAAGTTCCTCCAAACATAAGCCACAGCAGGAAACAGAAAAGGGCAAGGGAAAAACTTCAAAAGCAACAGACCCATGTGATCATAAATATTAACACATATTGTAAAAATACATCCAGCAGTGAGTGCTGGTGACCTCACTTCTCGCTTCGAGTTCGCCGAAGCAGCAACAGAACGAAAACCTAAGCAAAGGCAACTTTCTTTGTTTTTGGTCCAATGTTTTTATCGCAATCAAAACATTGGAAAGTCCGTCTGTGATAGGTTCTTCTGGGTGGAGGGTGTTTGTTGGGAGTTTTCCTCCTGCTACTGCTTTTCTGCTTCTGCTCGGGCACTCACACCAGCGAAGGTTTGTTTTGGTGTTGCATAGTCCAAGCATAAGTGCACTCAGAAAAATACTATTATGTATGCCATAAGATTCTCTTATGAACTGGCGCCATAAGAAAAATTAATGAAATTCATAAGATTGTCTTATGACGCGAATGAATTCTGAAGATGAACGCCTACTTCAATGAGAGGTTGTTGCTTTTCATAAGAGATTCTTATGGAAACAGTAAATCACTTTCTAATAAGAAAAATTCTCGATATTTCGTGCTGAAAACATTCACTTTATTGTTTGCAAAATTCGTTTAAAATTAAATCCTGCATTGTCTCCATCAGCAGCGCATCAACAGACGGCTCCATCAAAGTTTTTTTTTGCCGCATCTAAATCTTCGACCTTTCGTTTTTGCCGATCAGCTTGCTGAAAAGTAAACAAATAATGTATTTCAGTTTACTAATATATTCAACGTTCACACCAAAAACATCAAATCGAACTTACCATTCCGGAGATAACAATAACATTTAACATTAAAGGACATTTAACATTCATTTCATAAAATTAGCTTAGCTTAGCTTGGTTGACTACTCATATCCACCTTAAATCATTGATCTCGAAATGCTGTGAGGATATGATCGTTCATCATAAAAAAAAAGTTTAACTTCAGATTACATATTTTATTAGGCTTTGCTCAACTTACGCATTTCGAATTCTATGATCGCTGGCGTGGCTAAGCAGAACAAGTTCTACCTCGCCAATGGTTGCTACTCCGTGATTGATCGAGGCCATCAATTTTGTGCAAGGGCCAACAGAATGGTGCTTGGGATTAGCAGTTCATTCACAATGCACAAAACTCATGCTCTCCCTTTGAAGAAGATCAATAACGGCGCCGGCCACGTCCTAGTAGTCAATGGGGGAAACATGAAAGGATGTTAGTAGGATACTTTTTAAGTTCAATCAACAACCTTCTGTCCCTATATATTCCAAAGACTAGCTTTAAAATATTCAGAAACAAAGGTAGGTCAATATCACCAACTATGGAAACCGTCTGTACGTCTGCGAATCTATATTCAAATATCCAAGGAGAGGGTTTTGTTAGTCTGGGAGAGGTTATAGATCAGGATCCATTTTGGTGAATGGTGCGATCAAGTTTTCCTACACCTCCTATGCTCCTAGATGTTTCCTAAGGAAACTCCTATTTCTATCTTTGAGGCAGTAATAAGCAGTTTAAAAAAAAGTAAAAATGTGTTTAAATTATCTTTAAACTAACTTGTTTTCCTAATTCTTGTTCCTGATACACTAATGTGTTTTCAAAAACGACTCTTTAGAGTAAAAATACTTTTATAATACTTCGCGGAATAGTATTGGAAGATATTCAAAATATTAAAATTTTGTTGATGTACATATGAAGAAAAGCTTCTTTGTGTTCTTTTTCAATTTTTAACTTGTTATGTAGGTTGTGATAACTGAATATGATCGTTTTTGGAAACTCATCAGTTTAACATTCATTTCATAAAATTAAAGGAAAACTATAATAACTATGAACTGGCTATTGCTTCGTACTGTTAGATGATGAAAAAAAACTGATGCTATGAATGAATGTGTTCATCATTTTTTCACAATGCCGTTTCTTCTATTTTTCATAAGAACATCGTATGAAAATTGAAAGAATTTCATAAGACTCTTATGAAAAATTAGTTTGGACGCAAAAAAGTGGTTCATAAGATGTATCTTATGAAATTTATAATAAGATTTCCTCTGAGTGTGGGAAAAGGAACGGGAGGGAGATGTGCTGGCACAATTTATGCTCCCGTTTGAGCGTGTTTGTATGCGTCTGAGTGCGCACGAGCTCTGAACGTAATGTTATGTTTTGATTTCTCTAGCAGCTCTCGGTTTGTTGTTAGTTTTTTTTTCTGCTCCGCTTATGGCTTATGCCTTTTGGCGCTCAACAACATAGCGGTAGAAAGTGTTGCACACACATAGATCGATGTTTTTTTTTCTATGAGGCGAGCATACGGCTAGCAATCGACCTGTTTCCCTACACTACTGGTGGGAGTGTGTTGGTATGTTGGGAATTCTTCTATTTGAAATTGTATCCCTTTTGCATGTTTTTTTTCAGTAGATTTAACCCTACGGGAAGTCAGAGGATCATCCATTAAAAGGAGGTGGTTGAGGTAATGCGCCGTTTTTCAATGCACAAGATCCATGATCAGTTGCAATCTATTGGCAACGTTCAATTTAGCTAAATTGGATCACCACAAGGGGAAGAGCAGTGGGAGGATGTGGTGAAAAAGTGGCAGTTATTTATGTTTCTATGCGCAACATCACATCTCCCCTTTTGGGGTTTCGCCTACTTCTCCTTTTGCTATACGGGGAACTCGTAGCTACGCTGCACTCTCAGAGCATAAAAGCATATTCGGAAATCACTCACCAGTGAGTGGCCCTTTAAATAATATGTTGGATGAGTGCTGATCTCAATTTCATAGACAAAACATCATCACAAAAATAGGATGGGTAGCATACAGTCAAAGCGCAACATAAACAAACGTAATTCCTCCCTTTGCAAGTGTGAGTTCAAAACATCACATAAAAACATGATTTCGACTTTCTATTCGAAGCGAAGAAAAAAACACCATACAAAGACTCGTAGATCTATGAAATCTTCTCGCCTCTAGCCTATCTATGCTACACACAAGAGAGAGAGTGCAAATCGAAAGAGCCGAGTCTCTCTCTCCCCCGGCATCGAATAGAAAACCAACATATCGGGGAAAAAGAAAACATGGCCGCCTCAGCCACGGAACGGATTTGTTATTGTTTACAAAATTTACGCCGCACTTTGCGCGCCACTTTTACCGTTCATCGTCGTCGTTCGAAAGCTTCGTCTTATGGTAAAGCGGGCGCTCGCTTCCCTTCCGCTTTTCCCCATTCCACCCAAATCGGGTGGCCTCGGCGAAAAACATTTTCGGGTTGATTTAAATGTTTTGATTAGCGATTGCTGGCGTCGATTTCCGAAGAAAAAAAAATTACGAATAAAGGAGCGCCCGGAAAATAAAACCCTAAAATATGATAATTGCGGAATGTGTCCCAGCAATCCATGAGGAAATTGTGCCAACCCTGCCTACCGACTACCAGTAACCATGGCATGCAAAGGTTCGTTTTGTTGATACCTAATTGCTGGACTCAACTCATGGCAGGGAACTGAACAACAGGATTGAAGCCTGATACCAATTAGGGATCCAGAGCTAAGTACAATGGCTAGTATTGATGAGAAAAGGAGACAATTTAGACAAATGTAATTTTTTTTTTCCATTGAGACTCGCTCATGTTTAAAACTTGTTTAACTCTTCATTTTATTATTTATTATTTTTCCTTTAAAATAACTTTACATATGGGAAATGATATTATACATCAAGACAATATTTTAGAAATTACGATTTTTACTTTTTTGAACAATTTTTTTGCCAATTTATTACTTTATGAAACGAAAGGTGAACGTTGAGCTTTGAAAGTATTTTAAGGATTTGGAAGGAGTTTACATCCCTCAGTGCCATCTAGACATTGTTCACTGCATGTCAGTCCATGGCGTCAGTTAAAAATTTCTAGTTTTGAGATTATTCAATATCGTTTGCCCTTTGAGTACTTATTTTAGTACATTACACAGTGCGATACTAAAATTGGAAACAAAATCTCTTTAATTTTTGCATGTTATCGTATTGAATGAAAACCATAAATATTCAAAAAGTACGTTTATGAAAAATAATGCATGTAGTCAATTTTATGTGGCTTTATGTTTCTTGAGAAAGATGTGTATTAGGCTGAGAATCAATTATTCCAAAAAAAAGACCAAATTCCATCCAGGGTCTTTAAATTCAAAAATTATCATGTTTGTCTAGAAATTTTGCAAAATTATATGGTGCAGAAAAAAATCGAAAAATTTTTCATAACGAAAAGTGTTGCTTAGAATCACTCCAATTAATGATGTGACCATGTTCTTGATATGTCATGACCATGGCATTGTGACATGTCTACAAATTTGTCATGCAATGGGGAAATGTTGCTAAAAAAAGACAATTAATTCAAACTGTTTCGAACGGTGTTACATTTGAACAAAAGAAATCTTTGACCCACTTATGGTGGGGCTAACTTAAGGTTGCTAGATTTTCTTCCAGACGTGTCCGGACTGGACAAATCCGAGCAATTTTATCTGCAAACCTGGCAAAATCTGTGAATTTAATTTCAAAATGTTCATCCCAAAATACCAGCAATATTCGGGAAAATTTGATAAAAACCACAGAACTATTCAATAAAAATCAAGAAGAAAACATTTAAAATATTTTTTAACAAATTTTTTTTCAGAAAAAACTCCTTTTTGGACGTAAAAATAAAAAATTGTAGTAATAAAGTCAATAAATCCGACAAAATACAGGCCTTTTTCCAATAAAATCGGGGCATCCGGACCTCAACACACAGGAAATTTGAACGCAAATATATTTCTTTTAAATTTTATTTTATGGTCATTCACAATCAATTTCATTAAGCTTATCTCACTTGTAATCGAATTCCAGTGGTGTTTTCTCGAATATTTATCATTATCATGATTCTTTTCCATTTTGACTTGTACTCATCTAAATTTTAGTATAATCTCAAAGTGCTTTCGCGAATCAATTTGCAATTATTTTTTTTTCTCAAGCTGTTTTTTCAACACGCTTGGTTTAAATCGATGAGATGCTTGGGCTTTCATCTTGACTCGGCTGTTTTACTTTCAAGCTGTCCACTCGACTCGGAATTTAAAACAATCAATCCAACTAGTTCTCTCGATTTCGCCACTGTTTAATCTAATCAAACTATCCGCAACATTGTTCATTGATTTTTTTTTTTAAATTGAAGCTTTTCTCTCAACATGCTTTAAAGGTATTCTCTTAAAGCATTTCAAGCTTTTCATTTGATTTGATTTTTTCTCAAAGACAGGTCTTCATGCATTTGAATTTCAAGACAGTTTGTTCAAACAATCCAATCTTGCTCACTTGCTTAATAGTACTCTCTTATCTCCAACTTTCTCTCATCAAGCTACATAGATGATGAATTAGAAGAGCTGCTTTTAAAATGTTTTAAATTCCTAATTGTCTTTTTGACTCACTTGAATTATGAAAAATTTATTCAAACTCTCCTCTCGCAATGATTCAAAGATTCTTCTTTTCTCAAGCTGTTCTTTCAATCCGCCTAATTTCCAATTTGGTAAGTAACTTAGGCTATCCTCTGAACTCAGGCTGTCTCCTCTACATTCACTTTTCGATTTCAAGCTGTCCACTCGACTCGCTTGTTTTTCATCAATTACTCAGGCTGCCCTCTCAACTCTCCATTCGATTTCAAGCTGTCCTCTCAACTTGCTTGTTTTTATATTGATTACTTAGGCTGTCCTCTCAACTCGCCATTCGTTTCAAAGCTGTTCTTTAAATTCACTTATTTTTTCATCAGGCTGTCCTCTCAACTTGCCTTTCGATGTCCTCTCAAATCGCTTGTTTTCTCATTAATTTCTCAGGCCGTCCTCTCAACTCGCCTTTCGATGTCAAGCTGTCCTCTCAACTCGCTTGTTTTTCATCAATAACTCAGGCTGTCCTCTCAACTTGCATTTTGATTTCAAGCTGTCCTCTCGACTCGCTTGATTTCTAATCAATAACTCAGGCTGTCCTCTCAACTCGCCTTTAAATTTTATGCTGTCTTCCCAACTCGCATAAGTGTTTTAAAACGTTCAGGCTGTCCTCTCAACTCTCCTTCCAATTTCAAGCTGTCCTCTCAACTCGCTTGAAATTGTGAACGTGATCAAGCTGTCCTTACGACTCACTTTATATTTTATTTTTATTCTTATTTAGGCATTATTTCATAAGCCGTTCATTTTCCAATCAAAAAAATGTTACATAAGGCACTAAATTTTTACTTCAATTACTTCTAGCTTAGGGAGTATTTGAATTACTCATTTTACTAGGTTTTTTGGGTAACAGGTAATTAATAAAGTGTTTGATTTTTAAGCAACTTCGATTATAATTTTCTCAATGTGAACCGTTTGTTTTCCTTTTTCGGTTCGATGTGTCTTTATAATTTCTCGTTTAACTAAGATTACGAGAAATTACCTGCCACGGTCGTGTCGTATTCATAGTCAAAGATTCAAAACCAATACTCTCGGCAACTCATCACACTAAACTCTTCACAAAATGTGATGAGTTGACCGAGTGTTTTTCTTATCTCCAGAAACGACTCTTTGGGCCGCTTCAAGGGAAAGAGATGTTATTCCCAATACTGTCTGTAAACGAATTTTTTTTTTTTATTTATTATAGAGACTTTGAGTAGTCTCACTCATTCGTCTCTGTTATTCTAACTTAAAACTAGACGTTTAATTACATGTTCATTTACAAATCAACTTAGATCTTATCAATCATATCAGTAATGCGTAAAAATTTTAATAATTTCTTCTCACTTATTTCGTCATTGAACAGAATACTTTCCAAGTCAGCATCAAGATCAGCAAGTTGTCTTTCTTTCAGAAGTCCGGGGCAGTCGACAAGTAGATGTTGGATAGATATTTGCACCCCACAAAAGGTGCAAACCGGAGGACTGGTTCTAGCATAGATATGTTGATGTGTGATAAGAGTCACCCCAATCCGTAGACGGGACAGAATTCTCTGGTTGTTGGAGTCGGCCGTGTCGGTTCCAGGTAGAGTTGAACTTTTGATTCGCCTTAGAAAGCAGGATCTGTTACTCCGCCAAGAAGCTTCCCAGCATGCAGCTAAATTGAAATTCACCCATCGTTTGATGTCTTTGCCGGGGATGTCACTGGATGGTTCGTCGGTGTTTGTTCTTCCCAGGTTAGCTAATTGGTCGGCGGTGTTGTTACCAGTAATTCCGGCATGGCCGGGAATCCAGCAGAATGTTACGTTATCCTGATGCCCATCCAATGCTTGGATGAGGGGGTGACGTTTGGTGCCTGTCTGCATTGCTGTAAGGACGCTGGCAGAATCTGTGAAGATCACGTTCTTTTGATTGGTAGAGAGACACTCATCAACCGCAATTGCTAAAGCGGTAGCTCCAGCACTGAAGATAGAGCATTGGTTCGGCAGGCGAAAGCTGCTCCGTTCATTCCCGTACAGGATACCACATCCTGTAGATCCGTTTGCAACTGAGCCATCTGTGAAAATCCAGTGATGGCTTTTGTACTTCTTCTGCGTTACCTCATTGAAGAGATTCGAAGCAACTACTGGATTGCATCCTGCTTTAAGTTTTTCCTTGAATGTCCAGTCAATCGAGGGGGGGCTTTGGTGCCAAGACCTGTCGGTGATTCTCGGCAGCTTCAATGGAGTTGGGATGTTTATGTTGGTTGCCGCCTGAAATAGCCTCTGAACTCTTTGGCACAATGGGCTGGATTGAGGAAGACCTCTTTCAGCAAGTCGCGTGCTTTTGTTGGATATGTTTTTTAGTGTTAACAGGTTCCAAGGCAAATGACCACTTTTGCAAAGCAAAGCAATATTAGGGCTGCATGGTAGAGCACCTGTGATAATTCTTATAGCATTGTGATAGATTTTTTCCAGTTTCAAGTTGACTTTGATTCCTCCGATTGTGTATATTTCTGCTCCATATAGAAGTTTGGGGATTAACCAGCCATGCATAATCCGAAAGAGTATAGAGCGTGTTGCTCTTTGTCGACCTCTACCAAGCATTTTGAAGAGGTTCAGATGACACCTGCTGCTTTTGACCAGTTGATTACAGTGAGGTATAAATGAAAGCTTGCGATCAAATATGACTCCAAGTATTTTGACCGAACGTACCGATGGAATAACGATGTCTTTTAAAATGACTGGTTTCGCTGGTTTGTGAGTTTTGTTGCATATGTGCTGGACTTGACTTTTTGCTGCAGATAAGTTGAAACCTGAGAATCGACTCCACTGTTCGACTTTCTTGATGGCGTGTTGTAGGAGCTCTCGACAGGAACTTGGTGTTTCTTCTATCGCGACCAGTACTATGTCGTCAGCATAGATGAGAATTTGGATTTCATCGGGGATTGAACAAAAAATAGATTCCATGCAGACCAGGAATAGAGTAACAGAAAGAATTCCACCCTGAGGTACGCCATTTTCTAGGAGTCGGGGATTGGAGACCGTGTTCCCAATAATAACTTTAAAGTATCTTTCCGTTAGGTAATCCTGAATGTATAACATAAGTTTGCCTCCAAAACCCCATCTTACCATATTATCTAGTATGAGCCTTCGCCACGTTCTGTCAAAAGCTTTAGATAAGTCCAATACTTTAGATAAGTCCAATACTGCTAGGTCAATATGCTTTCCCTCATTAAATGGAGAATGGATGATAGATTCTAGCTCGGAAAAATAGGTCTCGGTGCCCTTGCCGCTTCGATAGGCGTGTTGATGTCGGTTTAAAAGTCCCTTTTCTTCTAATTCGGTGATAAATCGTCTGTTAACCATGCGGTCTAGGACTTTTCCAAGGCAGTCTAGAAGGGAAATTGGGCGAAAATTTTCCACCTGTCTACTGTTAGCTTTACCTGGTGCTTTTGGGATAGGAACGATCAAACTAGTTTTCCATTGCTGAGGTATTATGCCAGTCTGCCAGATATTGTTATATATATCGAGGAGGATGAGTTTAGCTGTGATAGGTAAGTTCTTAAGAAGAGGATATCCGATTTGGTCAGGACCAGCAGATTTCCCATGGCTTTTGTTCAGGGCCCAATTTAATTCGGAAAAATTGAAGGAGTCGTTATAGCGAGAACTATCTGTGACATCAAAGCTAAGTTCGGTGGCTTCAGCTGAGGCTTTTAGCTTTTGGAACTGTTGTGAGTATCCACTGGTGGCAGATGTTTCGTAAAAGTATTTGGCAAAACACTCAGAGACTATTTCAGGTTGGTTGGTGAAATTACTGTTGATCACAAGGGATGTAGAGGAATGCTTTTTCTTACCTGTGAGGTCACTTACTCGCTGCCAAACTTCTCTTGATGACATTGTAGGGTTGATTTCAGTCACGAACTGGTCCCAAGAACTAGCTTTGGCTTCCTTAATTGTTTTCTTAGCTTCTTGGTTGGCTAGCTTATACTCGAAGGCTGCTTCAGATTTTTTCGGATGGTCATTTGAAAGTCGTCGTAGTTTTCGCAATGCTTTCCGCCGTTTTTTAATAACATCCTTGACGTTGTTGTTCCACCAGGGGACGGACCTCCTACCCGTTTTCCCAGTGGTTCTGGGGATAGTTTTTTCTGCTGCCTCGAGGATGGATGTACAGAAATGCTCGACAGTACAGATGGCGATAGGGTCGATTTTATGGGAGACTTCCATCCTGTAACGATCCCAGTCTGCTTCGTCATACTTCCATCGTTGACGGTATGTCAGCTCATTTTGTTGATCAATATGGAAGAGATGAGTGGGATAATGATCGCTGCCACATGTGTCGTGATGAACATCCCACTGGGTTGAGGACAAGATCTCAGCTGATACAATACACAAATCTATGGCGGATACAGATAAGCCGTCAGGAGATATACGAGTTGGTTTTCCGTTGTTCATGAGGCGTAGATTGAATTCCTGAACGAGGTCCATGATGACATGTCCACGTGTTTCGGTTTTGGAGCTTCCCCACTCTTGATGGTGAGCATTCCAGTCTCCTGTAATTATGATGGGCTTGGGCAGATTTTCGAAGAGTTCCTTCAGGTTCGTTTGGAGGTCTTGAGGATTTTTTCTTAGCGGTGGAATGTAAATACTCACATAAGTAGCTTTAATCGGACCATTGACTTGGACGGCGACGACTTGAAGCGAGGAATGAATCGTTATTCGTTGGTGTGGAAGATCTTTCGAGACGCCGATAACAACCCCATCACAGAAGGAAGGACCGGCTCCGTCTTTAACACGTTCGTCGCCACGTCACCCATATTTGGCAGACGGGTGTATTTCCTGGGGGGCCCCGTCACATCAAAAAGCAGGTGACGCTCTCTTACTGGAGTTTACCGCTCAGCTTCGCCACACGTTTCAAATATGGGAGTTCTCCCTCTTTGCTTTCTCTCTCTGAAAATTTCTTTGGGCCCGGCTAGCAAAACTACCAAAATGAGCGTGGCGACGAACGTGTTAAAGTGCCATTCGTAGCTAGAAGGCATGATGCAGGTGATGTTTGTTGATGAGATCCATGTTTCTTGAAGGGCGACAATAGCTGGTGTTTGTTGATTCAGTAAAAGTACCAAGTCGTTGAGATTCTTTCGTAGTCCTCTTATATTCCACTGAGTTACAAGAGTTTTGAGGCTGTCGGTGGTTGTTGATTGTGGCTGATTATTGTTGAAGTTGTTGTGCGGAGACATTATCAGAAGAATTCTTTTTTGTGGCGTTAGCAGCTGGTTTGAAATGCAAAGGTTGCGGCAGGTGACTAGAATTTGGCGTGTCGTTTGAGGTGTTGGTAGTTTCGTTGACCATTGGTGGAGATAAGGATTTACGTTCCTTGGTTTTCTTCCGACTGGGATGAGTTTCGCAAGATTCTCTATCTCTGCCTCGCTTAGGTGTTGGAGGTAAGCTGGCGGAGTTTTCTGTGCAGTCCATATTGCTGTCGTTTTCAGTATAGGTGCTTGAGGAATCATTGCTATCTCCATCGTCTTGGTTTTTCTGCAATTTTTGAATCTGGTTCACGAGCACTGCATTTTGGGTGAGAAGATCGGCCACTTGTTTTTCTAGTTGCAAGATTCGGCTGTTCGAGTTTCGGGCTAGTAGTTCTGAGACCTGATTCTCGAGTTCTCGTATTCTACTGTTTTTGTCACCAGTGTTTTGCTGGGCATCGACAAGTCGTTGTTGCAGCTTAGTTACTTTCGATGCATTCATACGGGACCGAAATTCTTTAACTGCTTCAGCGTGACTTATTCCAAGATCTGTGCGGATTCGAATGACTTCCTGCTCCTGCTTATTTATCGGGCAGCTTCGGCTGATTGTCGCATGAGCTCCGTTGCAATTGTTGCAGTATTCTAAGGTATCCAAATCTGATGTGCGCAGGGGGAACAGTTCCTTTCACTGTGAGCACCATACTGTCGGTGGGGATATCTTTACCTTCAATTTTACGTTTGAATCTGTAGACTCGAATCACGCCTTCTTCCTCCAGAGCTTCGCAAAGCTGTGTATCACTTAGCCCAGCGGCTTCTCGACAAGTGACAACACATTGGCTTGTGTTCATCGTTGGGTGTGGCTCAACTAGTATAGGAGTTCCATCGATAAGCTTGGTGAGTTTTAGGAGCTTTGTCACTTGCTGCTCATTTCGGACACGTAGTAGGTACTTGCTTCCAGAATCAATTTGATTGGCGCCATCGATGCGACCGGCGACTTGGTCAATGGATTTGGCGATTATGAAAGGATTCATGGGAAGCTTGGCGTTTTGGTCGGGTTTGATGACTAAAAACTGTATATCACCATGGAGATTTTCGGGGTCCATCCATGATGGAATGGTCCTACGATTGTTGTTGTTTCTTGGTGGACCTGGTAGACCACGCCATGGCGGATAGGCCTCCGCCATCGGTTACGGACGCCAGATGCCCCGGCGGTGGCACGTAAATCTGGCACGTGAGAAACCTCGACGATGGTTTCTACACACGTACGGTCCCGACGAACGACGAAAAACGAACACCAGATCGCCCCGGCGGTGGCTCGAAATCCGGTACGTGTGAAACCCCGGCGATGGTTTCAGCACACGAACGAATCGCGATAAAGAATTACTTTACTGAGAACCCGCATAGGTTAATATGATACTATGAATCTTCCGGATTATTCTTTTCTGATTACATTAATAGTAACGTTCCCAGATGCGTCTTGGCTCGATGTGCTGTTGCTAGAACGGATAAAATATTATTTCTGGAAGATACGATTAATATTCTGAAAAACAAATTGATTATTTTTGCAACGCGCCGAAATGATAAAAAAATATTTCTGAAAGATACAATTAATGGTTTTCAAGATAAGCTGCGTATTTTTGCAACACGCTCCAATTTTTCTGCTGTCATAGAACACGCGGTCAGATTTAAAAGGTCTCGTGTGTATGGAGAGTGTTATTTTTGTGAAATTTGGATCCAATTTCAAGCCGAGGATCACAACAGGGCAAGCGTAGAGGTAATTTAAATCACATAAAATTCATTTTGTTCCGCGAAAGATTTCAGTAGGTTTTCGCACATTGTTCTAGGTTCGGAAGAAGAACGCTACTACCGAAAGCAGCGGGAAGCAGCACTACCGTAGCAGCAGCAGCAGCAAAAAAAACCGGCAGCCACATGATGGTACCAACGATCAAGCGGCCACTTCCTCGAGATGGTGAAAAAACGATCAATGCAAGCAACACCCATGGGTATGAATGCATACGCTTACAAACAACATCCAGAAAATATCTGACCATCAGGATACGATGAAAAGTATGTTACTCAATTATTTAAAATGAAATAAATGCATTGAAATGAAGAAAATCTTTTTCCTTGTTTCCGAAAATCGAATTAAAATTATGTAAAATTAACAAAAACCCATAAATCTTTTTATCGTTGAATGAGGATATGCTGTATCGTCATCGTTTTATAGGTGGATCATTAAAAAAAGATAACACGTATGATCGAATAGTTCGAAAAAAATTAATCTTCATTTAATCATAACTCTACTTAACGACCCGTTCACTGTATCGTTACGTGTGTCCAAACGATTCCAATACTATTTATGTAATCGTTCATTTATAATCCAATACTATTAGAGTAATCTTTATGGTGTCTCGGGAAAAAGATTACAGGAACGGTAGTTTTATGATACTGATTCATGCGGGAACTGAGAACACTGTTGACTTGTTAGAAACACGTCCAACCCTTTTGACTGTCAGCGCCTACTGTAATCTGTAAACGAATGACTCGTTGGCGAAACTACGTCTGATTTTATACCTTTTTATCCTCTTGGATTTTACTTTTTGACGCTCTGTGTAAACGATACCGAACCGACTATACACCCAGAAAAATTGAAGATTGCACAATTTACCATTCAGTTTTTTTTTTTTTAGATTTTTTTCTTCGTGAACTTAACTTTTCTGAATTTTACAATTTATCTTATTTTATCATCCATACTACAGGTCGCTAAATGTGCAGACCTGTCCGGAGCTACAAAGCTCAGACGCAAAACCGGTAAATCGCCTGATCACGAACACACTGATTGACAATCTTGCTTGATCGTCGACTGACTGACTGACTTCCTGCACGGTAAAGACGAACGCAATGTCGGTTTAATCCGTTCATACAGTACTGTAGTATCCAAGTAGACATGTATTTCGAGACAGTTTATCTTCTGTCAACTTGAGATTATTATTAGTTTGATTGCCGAAGCTGGAGGTTGAAGATACTACGAATTTCGCGACGAGAAAAATGTGTTTTCGAGTGGTTTCCAAGACTTTCAAGAGATTTACCAGGAAGCAACGGATTATTGTAAATTATTGGAAATGGCTTGGCCATAGTGAGTTTGTTTTATTTCATTCGAAGAAACATTCAGTATCCTTTCTAAGAAAATTTCAATATGCGGAGGAAATTTTGAGTATCAGCCATCAGCTAGTGGTGCCGGAAATGTTTCAGACACAGCACAGGCCCTTGAATTGTGAGATCTATTGCCGAGATCTAGGAAACAGGTAATTTCGGAGTTATCTGTCCAAAGTATGGCTTTTTTAATACCAAGCAGTCGAGCGATAAATCCTGACTGGGGGTGCCTCAGACACAGTGCAGGATTCTCGAATTGTTTGAACAGTTGCCGAAATCCGGTAAAACGGGAATTCTCGGAACAGTTGCCCAAAGTGTGGAAATATTCGATGTTTCCATGTAGTCGAGAATAAATCCTTGCCAGTTGGCAAATCAGTAAATGGCTCTCAAATTATGAGAGCTTTTAGCTGCCAAAAGCGTTGTAATTTTTTTACATTTCAGTCGAGTGTAAAGCCTGACTGAAGAGTAGATAATAAAAATGAAATGATTGAGGAAAGGAAGCCTGATATCGATACCCATGTTTAATTGAGAAGCATTGCTGAATCCAATTCTTGTTGTTTCAGATTTTGAGAACGACAAACTTAGTTTTTCTCAATCGTTAGGATAGGTATGCAAAAATTGAAATTTCTGCAAGTAATAAAAATATGAAATTATAAAGGAAGTGAATCTGGTTGCTCGATGTTGATTATAGGTGGATTGACTACTAAAATCACTACCAAAAGCTTATTGAATTATCGCTAAAAAATTTGGGAGCGTCTGGGAGCGATTTTGAACTCTCCCACTAGTGTTAGTGTTTTTTAATGAAATGAACTACACAAATATTAAATAAGACGCTAGCTGGAAAACTTGTAGGAAATCAAAGTTCGGACTTTTCTGTCTTTACAAGACGTTGTCCGATAAGATTGACTGTGTATTAGAAATTTTGGATGTTTGAATAAAATAAAAAAATAACTAAATGGGTGATGAAAATAAATGAAACAACATTGATTTGTTTTTTGAATATTTATTTAAAAACTAATGGGAAAAAGAAAGAATATAGTATCCAAGTAGACATGTATTTCGATACAGTTTGTCTTCTGTCAACTTAAGATTACTATTTATTTGATCGTCAAAGCTGGAGATTGTAGATACTACCAGTATACGTCTCAATCGTTAGTGTTTGCCAGGTAAAAAAACTCCTATTTTACTTCACAGATCGAAAAATATGTTATTATTTCCTTTTCAACATAGAAATTTGTTTTAAAGTGTTGTAACGAAAGTTCCAAGGCAGCAGGTCTCAAAGTCAATGTCGGAAAGACCAAGTCGATGGAGATCAACACAGGAAATCCCTCCAGTTTCATGGTAGCTGGGCAACAAGTTGTGAAAGTAGAGTGCTTCCAGTATCTTGAAAAGATGAAAACGGGATTTGCAGAGAGGCGCTAGATTGGAATCCAGAAGGACATCGAAGAAGAGGCAGATCCAGAAACCCGTGGCGGCGAAGCCTAGCCGCCGAAATCCGAACTGACGACGAGAATCGTGACTGGGACCAGGTGAAGACGCTTGCTCCGGATCGTCAACAGCGGAGGTATTTTATCACGGCCCTATGCACCGGAGGATCGACGCGGGATCATTAAGTATAAACACGCCAGCACTAAATTTTACTTCGGGAGTACGGACTTCCGATTTCCTAAAGACTTCCGACAAAGAAAAGTGAAGTACTAGATTGTCGGAAGTCTGTGATTTGTTGCCAGTTCCCCAGCGACGTTTCTAAAATTTTTATTAAAATTCACAATAAGTAAGTAAGTTGTAATGAATACTGCAGATAAATTTAAACATACATGATCTATATATATAAAAATGGATTTCTGTCTGTCTGTCTGTCTGTTTGTTCCCTATAGACTCGGAAACTACTGAACCGATTTGCATGAAACTTGGCAGATGGGGGTATTGGAGGCAGGAGAAGGTTCCTTTTATGGTTTGAGACCCCTCCCTCTTTCACGAAGGGGGGGGGAGGGGCCTCCCAAACAAATGACAATTTTTTGCGTAACTCGAGAACCGATCGAGCAAATGGTATCAATTTTGGCATGGGGTGGTATTTGGGAACGAGGAATATTTCTATGAATATAAGGTACCCAACCCTCCTTTCAGTGGGGTGATAGGAAGGGGGGGCGGGGGCTACCTTACAATTTTTCATATAACCCGAAAACTATTTAAGATATTGGAACAAAATTTGGCACGTGAAGGTATTTGGATACGTTAAATAGTTCAATGATTATTTAAGACCCCTCCCTCTTTCTAGAAGAAGGGGGGAGGGGCCTCTTTCATATGTTTTTGATTAACTCAAAAACTAATAAAGCAAATGGAACCAAATTTGGCATGGGAGGGAATTTGGATACGAAACATATTTCTATGATTATTTGAGACCCCTCCCCCTTTGGAGTAGAGTGATATAAAGGGGGGAGGGGTCCTCTTTTATAATTTTTTACATAACTCAAAAACTTATTAAGTAAATGGAACCAAATTTGGCATGGGCGGGTATTTGGGAACGTGACATGTTCTGTTGATTGTTTGAGACCCCTTCCTTCTTCCAGCGGGGAGAAAGGAAGAAAGGAGGGGAGTTTCAAACTATTTTTACTGCATAACTCAAGAACTTCAACAGCAAATGGAACCAAATTTGGCATGGAACGATATTTGGGTACGAAAAATGCTTCTATGAATATTTGGTAATCCCCACTCCTTCAAAGAGGTGGATGAAAAGGGGGAAGAGAGTCTCCTTTACAAATTTCAATATAACTGGAGAGCTGATCCAGCAAATTTGGTATGTGAGGGTATTTGGATACGAAAAATGTTTCTATTATAAATAGAAGCCCCACCTTTTCAGCGGAAAGATATAAAGGGGGAAAGGGGGGCTTCCATACAATTTTTTGGCATAACTCGAAAATTAATCGAGCAAATGAAACCAAATTTGGCATCAAAAAGTATTTGAGTACGAAAAATACTTTTTCTATGTGAAACAATTCCTTTCTTGCAGTGGGATGATAGAATTGGGAATATAGGAAGGGAAGAGGAAAGCTTACATTTAACTTTTAATTTTAAACAAAATCCGAGAAATGGACAAAAGATTACATGGAAAATCATTTTGGTATGTTTAAATGATTATCTGACACACCATCCTCCTTTCAGTGAGTAGGTACATAGGAGGACTGAGGTGAGCCCAATACAATTTTGTAAGCATAAGTTCTCAATTTATGCTAACGAAGTCAACAAACGGAAACAAATATGGCATGCAAAGGTACTTGGTTACGAGATATGTTTCTACGATTGTTATAGACCCATACGATTTACAGTGTAGACAGGGGAAGAAAAGAGGAGGCTCCATATAAATTTTGTTGTAAAGTTTAAAAACTTATCAACCAAAGGAACTATATTTGATATAAGAGGATTTTTGGGAACGAAAAAAAGGGGTATGATTATTAAAGATCACGACTTCCATTCAGCAGGGGGTGAAAGGAAGGACAGGGGAGGGGGCTCTCTTATCAGTTTTTTTAGCATAAATCCAGAACATATCAAGCGTACGATTAATTTGAGACCCTCCAGACAGATTAATATTATCAGATTTTTAACACAAATTTATTGAGCAAGATTCAGAATATTAGTTTAAGTTATCTTTGTGTTGCAATTCGAAACTCCAGCTGCAGTTCTCATTTTATAGCGGTTGATTATGAATTATGTTATAATTTGATTTAAAAGAATGGCAATAAAACAATAAAAAAAAATGAATATTTTTTTAAAATATCAATTGATTTTGAAAGGTGTAGCAAAGCACACCGGGTCAGCTAGTTATATATAAAAGGATATGGCGCGCATCGCCCTGCCTCGACATGTTTACTTAATATCGCTCGAACAATTGAAATTATAATCAAATTAGGAAGTTTTTCGTATTGTGATGAATGTTAAGACCAATGTTCGACATTAGGACAAATGCCAGGTGATTTTGTTTTTGCATTCACAGGGTGTTCAATAAGTTCGAATACACTTTTTAACCTCATGGGGTGGTAAAGCCCTAGCATATACATCTAACTTTATGTTAGAGTTATTTTGTGCTATCATTAGACAGACTATTCTTGGTATCGAAGAATTAATTTTCATTTAGTGTTCGTTTTTAATCAGCCATTTCACACCAAATGTACAGGTACAGACGGAAAATCCAATTTATTGACAAAAAAAATAGTTTACAGGTCACCTAATATGTCTCCACTGGTCCAATTGTCATAATCATTGTTGTCGAGAATAAACAATTACAGAATTCCTAAACTTTTCTCATATGAAATCTATTTTTTTTTTTCATATTATTTGTGAAGTTTCGAAAAAGTAGCTACGTGCTAGCTGAGTTTCGTGATGGAGGATAGACCTATTCCAAATCATAAATAGACGAAAACTATTAAATATGTGCTTGTGTAACTTTTCATTAAGTTAACATTGGTAATTAATGGATTTTTATGCTAATTTTGCATGTAGTGTTTATTTTTATAGGCCATTTTAATTGGCTCAAAATGAAAAGTGCCTTGCCGTTCGAATATAACTCTCTTGGATTGGTTAGTTATATCTTACAAGTTGTCGAGATTAAACAAATACAGGAAACCTATTTTAACTCTACATAAAAATCGTCAGCATTCTTATATGGAACGACTTGACAAACCGCTTGAGCTCATACAATTGGTTTAAGGTAATTTTTTTCCAAAACAAAAGGTGTGATTGGCCATTATTTAATTACCTTTTCATTTGAGTAAAAAAAAAAATTTTAACTCATTGCAAAGATTCTACAGATTTTCTGAATTTTATATTTTTGAGCTAAACTGTTTGTAATTCGCCTTGGGAGTACACAATATTTGATTTATAGATTAGCAAATTACAGAAACAGAATCAAAAAGCAAGAAATAAACAAACCGTACAAAAACAACACCAAACCGGTTGTAGCCCTCGGACTCGACGGTGGCTGCCGCGTCCTGCCTAGGTCATCTCCACGTCATCGCATCTCGTCTTGTAAACTGCACGAGCTGGACCGGCCCCTGGATTCATTTATATTCGTAAGCTACTACACTTTATCCTACTTCTATACCAATCCAAGACGTGATGCCGTTGATGATCTTGTGACTGAAGTACAACAACGCAATAAGTTGAAGGAACCTTCTAGAGACCACAAGGATTGAGTGAAGAAAAAGTGCTCCAGCTTTCAACGACCATCATCAACAACTGGGCTGGTAAATTTCCAGGTTGAATGCCCTCAATTGATTCGCGAAATGGGGGGATAACACCCGCGAGTTAAAATCTAAACCGGCTGCCAACAGTCAAGTAGTAAGTGGCTCACAATTGTCCAGTTAGCTTAGCCGATCCAACTTCACAGATGAACGTTCATTCGGAAAGGAGAACATCGATTGGTGCCAATTAATTATTAATTTGTAATCTTTCTTTAGTTTCACCTCAATAGTTAAGTCCCGATTACCTTGCCACTTACACATTGGACGGCCGCGATTTGCCTGCAAAGGTGTTTCGACTCTTGACTCCCCATTTGAGTCGGACAAGGTGTAATCTGGAGCCTACTTGCAGTTTAACAGCTATAGGCAGCCAGTGATACCGGATCTGTCCCTGGGCAAAAGCTCAGGCAGGAATGGAATGGTGGAAACCTACATGATGGGCGCGCGTGAACCATCACAGCTCTGTTAAGCCTAGTTACGCCTCGGTAGGAAAATTGAAGAAGAAGGAAACGGGGCAAACGTGACATCGTAAGGCGGGTGTCGAAGAAAATACTTCGCCCAACCTAAGGTTTACGCGAGTTCCTGGAAAGCTATCATTAAGAACCACCATCATCAGGTGGAATAATTACGTTTCAAGGAATGCCAATCGTAGAGGAGGGCTAGAAGTCTGTTTGTGGTGGTCATTTTGTGCATGGAATTGTTTTGCAATTCACGAAGAGGGCCCTCGGTGTAATTAGAGGCACAGCATGATTGTTTTTCTTACAGGTTAACACGAGTTCATGGAAAAATCTTTGGTCCCATTTTGAAAACTATGTAGGTACTTGTCTCCAGTCAATGGTCTGCTTCTAAGATTCTAACTAAATAGTTGGCATTGACAGCACAGCATGGTCTAACTGTTAAATGATCATTGAACACAATTGAGATCGATAAAAAATTTAGGTTAAATTTCCTTGTTTTCGACAGTTATTGCGTGTTTTGTCAGAAAATCCATATAAATAAATTAATTGACTAAATTCTTCCAACTAAAAAATTATTTGTTCTATGGTGACTTTTTTCTTTGTTTTGAGACTTTTGATCAATAAAAAAGATAAAGATGACTCATTCCAAGCACCCTTCAACTGGAGAACCGATTTTTTTTTTCATTATCCAAAAATAAATTGCATACCCTTAGAAAGGCTATTTCTTGAGTGTCATTTTCCATTAAAAGATTTTAAGTTACCTTTTTTTAGAATCGAGTATGTTATCGTTGAAATTAAAAAAAAAAGTAGTATTGAAATAAATTGACTTTTGAAATTATTCTTTATTTATAACATAACTTTGTCAAAAATCTAGCTAAGTATTGCAAAATGATGGTAGCAAAGCCATCTTTTAAGCATGATATAAGATAAATAACAGTCACTGCAAGTTTACGCTCTAGAATCGTTGATAACGGTATCTATTTTTAAGCGTTGTGACGTCACGAAAATTCTACTGTTTTTCAATTTATGATTTACTAAAATATCACACAATGTCGAAAATTGGAGGTCTCTTCAAATCTTTTGAGTGGAATTTAATGCAATTTTAAGATTGAAAATCGGTTTAGAAGGTTGTGAGTTTCACCCGGGTAAAGAATGCGTTGTGACGTCACAAAAATTTATTTACTTTTTTTTGCATTAGCTCGTTTGTTTTTAAACATTTCTAATAAAACATGTAAAACCGCGCTTAAAAACACTTGATTCTGAAATAAGCAAACCATCAAACAAATAAAATCCTCATCGACTTTGTACAGAATATTTGTGAATAATAAAGCAGGTAGTTATCTGTGATTTGAAAAACAATCTTGCAAAAGATCAAGTTCTTCATTTATCTATGTTAGAATGAAAACACCGCTATAGTTGATTCTAATTCTTTCTGGCATTATGTTCAAACAAAATAAGTTCCATGAAATAAATGTAATGAGATTCAAAAAATCTTTGAACATGGTTAACTTAATAGAATAACTTTTTATATCAAAAAAATTCACAAGACTTTTATAGAAATTAAATTGATAAAATTAATAATATTATTCTAATAAAAAAAACTGTCCTTAATTGAAATTTCCTCCTCAAAGAATGTCACTGGAAAATCCAAATCGAACCCAGTTTTCACATAAAATCTCACAAAAGAGACTTTTAACTGAATTACAAAATTCAATAAATTAAAACTTGTACTAGCACAAGGTCTCATGCAAAATTTGGTCCAGATAACTCTAAGGAAAGATGTTGCGTAACGCACCTGAAGTTTGTATGGAATTATGTGGATTTTGTTCGGCATGAACAAAAAAACAGATTTTCGTAAATAATTAAGGACTTTACCAACCAATGTTCCTTTTAATTTGAGTAATTTAAAGCTCAAATTATGACAATATTTCTTCTGAAGAGATGAGAGTTATCATAAAACAGCTATAACGTCCAAAACGGGTATATAAGCGTTAATTAACGATCATTCATTATTTTTTGTAATTGACCCAACAAAAGCTAATTTTTGAAACTCAAAAGACACTTTCTGCCGTGACGTGAAATCGCTTTTCCGGACTTTTCTGCCCTGTTATCATTCTAGAAGTCAACCAATTTACTTGAAAATGAAAAAAAAATATAGCAATCGGTTGCAAATTGAATTTCCTTCAAAATAAATATAATTTGATCACTGTAAAATGTAAAATTTGAATTGTTTTTGTTGTGATTGATTTCTTTTGTGACGTGAATTCACGCTAGAATCAACCATTTTGGACTTTAGTACATACAACTTTGATTTCCTGTTCTCTCTGTGGAAATAGAATATCGAAGTTTTCAAATAAGTTGTAAAGAAAAAAATTACCCACAATTTGATGTAGCTTCTCGATTGAACAACAAACGAACGAAGTTATTACCAATTACATTGAATATAAACAAATTCTTTTTTCTACAAAATGAAGCCGTGTTTTTTGGCTTCAAAACATATGAAAAATATTTCCAAAACAAATTCATCCATATATTTAACTTATTGATTTTGTAAAAGTTGTCAAATTAACCACTTTTTCCAACAAAAAAAAAAGATTTTTAAAATCATCTAAAACATGTGTAAAAAAACTTTTTTCTCTTCTTTCCGTTAGTTTTGTTTAATTTGAATTATCAGAATTATAGACAATTTTATAATTTTTTGATGCGCGAACGGATCACTCACTCAATCACTTTTGAGCGGTACAAGCGCGTGAAATGTGTCAAAAACCTTTTTAACTAAACCATTGTCGAAATGGGACCTTGAGATAAACTTTTTGTCATAACGAAAGTTTTGTTAATGACTATAACTAAAACAAATCACCCGATAGGGACTTCGGAAATTGGTACATAACTTGGTTTTCATGTTTCTTCCAAAACTAAATTTATCATAATTCCATACAAATTTTAGGCTCATTGTGTCATCTATTTCCGTGGTCCAATCCTCAAATTTGGCACTGGACTTTAGGCAATGAAAGATTAAAAAGATTCAAAATCAAATTTCAAGGTTTTCACGAACAAATATTTCCTAGCATTATTTTTTTTTCTTAATAATATTCACATGATCGCACAAAAAAAAATCGAATAAAATTGATGTGAGCAGTTTTGCAACTCTTACGTGCTTATATGGGCCTTTGAGATTTAATTCCCCTTTATTTTTTTTTTGGAATAAATGGATCGATTTCATTACTAAATCACATTATTTATTGAGTTTTTAAGCATTTTAAGTAAGTTAAGCACTAATGTTAAGATTACACTTTGATTAATTTCATGTAGCTGACCATAAAATTTCGTGACGTCTCAACGTTTTGCAAAGCTCCGCTTAAACAAAAATGGTGCGTTGTGACGTCACGAAACTGAATCGCTCTAAAATAAATTGAAATCAAAATTTGAACAAATTGAAAACAGCGATTTGTTGGTTGTAATGAGTCGATACTTTCCTGAAATTTTCATAAAATTTGATCGAATAGAAGAGCAGAAAAATGCGGTGTGGTAAAAAAAACTGAAAAATTAAAAAAGAGGCGCGATTCTTTTTGCTTGTATTTTGTTCTATAAAAATACTTTTGGTTTCAAATAGCAGAGAATTGAAATTTTGACCATAGAAGATATATTTTTTCAATGTGCGATATGACCTGTAAAACTTACATACAATATACCAAAAAAAAATTTGCAAACGTTGTGACGTCAAGCTGGAATGGGTCAGATATATCCTCTGATTTTTAATATACATTTCTAAGAAAAAAGGCACTTTTTGTAAGCTCAATGTATTTCAACATTAATTTTGTTCAGTTAATCCCAAACCCAAAAACATATTTGGGTTTGGCTTTTTCTCATCAAACGTTTTATGAAAAGATTTGCTCATTTTAAGGAGTGTATTCGAAAAAATGCATCACTTTGTTTTGTGAATAACTTCTGCGTGCATGCATGAAAATTGATGAAATTTTCAGTGAAGCTACCTACTATTGTGATCTTTATATGTGCAAATTTTTGTAACGTTCTGTGAAGTAGTTTTTGAGAAATCGAACAATACAGGCGGCCTTTAAACAATTTTTTTGGGAAGGATAACGAAAAATTCAGGAATGTCCCAGAGTGAGAGCCTTAAAAACAGTTGGAAATCAAGTATTAGACTAAAGTTTATATGGTAAATTGTTTAATTAGTCCTAAAGGATCTAAAAGTGTGATAAATAATTCTCATTTTCACTTTTCACAATATTGAAACCGCTAGCGAAGAGATATTTTGAAAAATAACGTAAAGAACAGCAAAACGAACTCTTAAACGGGCACCTGGCAGGTTTACTGACAGATATTTTTTGTTGACTAGTTTCGCCTGGCTGTTCCGGAGATGAGCAAAGAGAAAAAATAGAAACAAAAAAATATGTCTAGCACTTGAAGTAGTCGACAATCTGTGAAAACAACAAACCATTCATTCAGTTGACACATAGAATAGCTAAATATACAAGGAAGGTTGCCTTCAAATTCGACTTTTTTCCTTAATTAAGACTTCTATAGATCTATGACACCATGTTTTAATTGGATCTGGCATGGTGCAACTACTCAAAAACAGAAGTGGATTGAGTAAATGTCAAATATCTTGTTTTTGTGTCGAAGGATGACAATCTGAAAAAAATGTCATAACTTCGATCAAAGTTTATTATTATTATTATTTTTTTTTTTCTAAATTTTTCTTCAGCAACAGATTTGAACCAATACTGACTTCCACGTGTATGTAAAATTCTCAATTTCAGTAAACTCCAACTTCAAATCAATAATATAATTGAATTCTAAAACCATTTTTCATGTCACGTTTATCAAGAGAACCTCAATCCTCGAGAGAGCTTCAATCCCAAAACCATTTGCGGAAAGCCCTTTTTTAATCAACTGTATACTTCATTTCAAACTGTGGATGATTGAAATGTACGCTGCTGCTTGGTTCAAGCGTAGAGTATTAGAAAAATACTATGGGGCGAAATATGTGTGTACTTTCCAGAAATCCACCGTTCCCGATACCAGGTTGTCATGCAGAAAGGTTTGATGCGTGCTAGCTCCAGTGACACGCACGAAAAGTAGGAAACGAAAATCAATAAATATGGAAACGGGAAAACGTTCCCGATTCGGGAACGTTCTTATTCTAGCACGGTTGGTGGATCTTTCCGGGTTTTCTTCATTTTTTTTCGTTTTCTTTTCATTGTGACTAGTGATTTGAAATATAGGTTGTAGCCATCCATAGATAAGTCGATAATATTTCTGTTCTTGCAGTAATGATGAATTTATCGTTATCAATTACAATAATTTTCCAAACAAAATGTTTTTTATCTGTTGATAAACATTCAATTATCGATAATGTGCCGAATATAGTATCCTTCAACATTTCGTTTATCTGTGTCAAGCCCATAATCCGCTTAATGTTCTCCCATGTGATCGCACTTTGATACCACGATGCCATTTATCTTCCCTTGGTTCATGTTTTCTTCCGGAATCGTAATACTTGTGGCGATAATCACGCACGCACTAGAACGAACAGGAAACAGTGTGACACGATGCTTATCATGCGGAGGGCGCGCAGTGCGTTGACTCGCTGTCTGTCTCTCCAATTTCGCATTCACAAACACTATGTATTCAGCGGCTGCTCTTTTTTATATTGCAAGAGTTGTTTCGACAGTCAGTTTGTTTTACGTACTTGAATAGTTGTATAAAAATGAACCACAACCTATAAGTCTTCTGAACCACTCAAATCAGTAATAATTTGTTTTTTTTTTAACAAGGCTAAATATAGAACCAGAAGATTGCATATGCATATGAAATTTGTCAGTTTATAAGGTTTTATATGATTGATGTTAGTTTTCAAACATGCCTTTCATCATGCTTTTCAATTTCAAGCGGTCCTCTCAACTTGCTTGAACTTTTTTATCTAAATGTTCAGGTTGCTTTCTCAACCCGTCTTTCAGTTACCAGCAGCAATTTCAATTCACCTGAATTTTATTTCAATATGCTCAGACCGTCCTCTCAACTCGCTTCATGCTGTGTTTTTAACTCGTTTAATATTTCATTGATTTGTTCAGGATGTCCTCTCAACTTGCCTTTCATTTTCAAGCTGTCTTCTCAACTTGCTTGTAATTTCGATCGATTTGTTCAGGCTGTGCTATCAACTTGCCATCAAATTTCAAGCTGTCCTCTCAACTTGCTTGAATCTATTTTGCTTCTATCTATTTGTTTAGGCTGTCCTCTCAACTCGCTTGAAATTTCTATCGATTTTTTCAGGTTGTCCTCACAATTTTCTTGAAATTTTTATCAATTTTTTCAGGTTGTACTCTCAACTCGCCTTTCAATTTCAAGCTGTCCTCTCCACTCGCTTGGAATTTCTATCGATTTTTTTCAGGATGTCCTCTCAACTCGCTTGGAAATTTCAATCAAATTGTTCAAGCTATCCTCTCAACTCGCTTGAAATTTCTATTGATTTTTTCAGGCTGTCCTCTCAACTCGCTTGAAATTACTATCGATTTCTTTCAGGCTGTCCTCCCAACTCGCTTGAAATTCCTATCGATATGTTCAGGCTGTTCTCTCAATTTCTATCGATTTTTTTCCAGGTTGTCCTCTCAACTCGTCTTTCGATTTCAAGCCGTCCTCTCAACTCGCTAGAAATATTTTATCAATTTTTTCAGGCTTTCCTCTCAATTTGCTAGATATTTATACCGATTTTTTCAGGCAGTCTTCTTAACTCGCAGTTAAATTTCAAGCTGCCCTCTCAACTCGCTTGAAATTTCTATCGATTTTTTCAGGTTGTCCTCTCAACTCACTTGGAAATTTCAATCGATTTGTTCAAGCTGTCCTCTTAACTCGCTTGAAATTTCTATTGATTTTTCCAGGCTGTCCTCTCAACTCGCTTGAAATTACTATCGATTTTTTCAGGCTGTCCTCTCAACTCATCTTTCAATTTCATGCTGTCCTCTCAACTCGCTTAAAATTTCTATTGATTTGATCAGGCTGTCCTCTCAACTCGCTTAAAATTTCTATTGATTTTTCCAGGCTGTCCTCTCAACTCGCTTGGAAATTTCTATCGATTTTTTCAGGCTTTCCTCCCAACTCGCCTTTCAATTTGAAGCTGTCCTCTCAACTGGCTAGAAAATTTTATTGATTTTTTCAAGCTGTCCTCCCAACTTGCTAGAAATTTTTATCAACTTTTCAGGAGGTCCTCTCAACTTGCCATCAAATTTCAAGCTGTCCTCTCAACTCGCTTGAAACTTCTATCGATTTGTTTTGGCTGTCCTCCCAACTCGCATGAATTTTCTATCGATTTGTTCAGGCTGTCCTCTCAATTTTCGCTCCTTTCAACTCGCCTTTCGATTTCAAGCTGTTCTCTCAACTCGCTGAAAAATTTTATCAAATTTTTCAGCCTGTCCTCTCAATTTGCTAGAAATTTTTATCAATTTTTTCAGGCTGTCCTCTCAACTCGCCGTTCAATTTCAAGCTGCCCTCTAAACTCGCTTGAAATTTTCTATCGAATTTTTCAGGATGTCCTCTCAACTCGCTTGGAAATTTCTATCGAATTGTTCAAGCTATCCTCTCAACTCGCTTGAAATTTCTACCGATTTTTTCAGGCTGTCCTCTCAACTCGCTTGGAAATTTCAATCGAATTTTTCAGGCTGTCTTCTCAACTAGCTTGAAATTTCGATCGATTTGTTCAGGCTGTCCTCTCAACTGATTTGAGAAATTTCTATTGATTCGTTAAGGCTGTCCTCTTAACTCGCTTGAAATTTCTATCGATTTTTTCAGGCTGTCCTCTCAACTTGCTTGGAAATTTCTATCGGTTTTTTCAGGCTGTCTTCCCAACTCGCTGTAATTACTATCGATTTTTTTCAGGTTTTCCTCTCAACTCATCTTTCGATTTCAAGCTGTTCTCTCAACTCGCTTGAAGTTTCTATCGATTTGTTCAGGTTGTCCTCTCAACTCGCTTGAAATTATTATCGATTTCTTTCAGGCTGTCCTCTAAACTCACCTTTCAATTTCAAGCTGTCCTCTAAAGTCAAATTATTTCTTCAAAATTCACTGGTAAAGTTCGACTTGTTCGCCCTTGAGTTTAACCACTCGCCGCAGACGGTCGAGTAACGCATCGTATGAGGCCCGCAGGTGTTCTTGTGGTATTTTATCCAGGCTGCCACGAGATGTCGCTTCGGGACCTCCACACCTTTATGTTTCTTAGAGCAGACTTCGGCCTCCAACATACTTCAAACAGCGAAGTCCATAGGGTTCAGGTCTGGCGAACTTGCCGGCCACTCGGTGCTCGAAATGAACCCTGGGAAATGTTGCGCAATCCAAAGTTGGGTTTTCTTCGCTTTGTGAGTCAGCGCCGAGTCCTGTTGGAAACCCCAATCCCTGGAACCAAAATGTTGACGTACGCATGGTTCGACGACATTCTGTAGAACTAGTTCTCGATATGTATTTTGGTTGATCTTCACTCCTCAAGGGACAAAAACCAGCGGTGTCCGGCCATCACGGGTGATTCCGGCCCAAACCATCACCGATTCTGGTTTCTGTCGCCGGGTGGCAGTCAGCAAGTCGGCATGGCTTCGTGATCTGTCTGGCAACCAAACTCTGTCGTTCTGCTGATTCACGAACTGATGTACGATGAAGAGTTTCTCGTCGGTAAACACGATATTCTTCAATTTTCCTTCCGCGGCCCTCTTCAGCAGCGCCTTCGCTCTTTTTACCCGTTCTTGTTTCTGCTTCACCGTAAGGTCTTGAATTTTTTGGATCTTTTAGGCTTGCTCTGAAGTTTATCTTTCAGGATCCGACGGAGACTTCGATCCGATATGTTGAGATCCTCTGCCGATTTAGTGGCACTACGACGAGGATTTCTCTTAAGGCGCTTCTTGACGATCTTCGCCATAGCAGGTGTCACCACAGTAGGTCGGCGTCCCTCACCACCGTTTTTGGCACTTCCGGTCTCCAGGTATCTTTTAACTGTACGGTTTACAAAACTTCTGTACACACTTATATCGGACAGCTCACGATCTATGTTTTTCTGCCGTTTGCCAGCTAGAAACAAGGCAACCACAGCGCTACGTTTCTGTTCGAGATCCATTTTTCCGGATAACACCAGATTACAAAAATAACATTTACATCCAATGATAGCTAAGACTTAATGTAAACAAAGCGACGAGGGGTCGTTCAATACTGTTTCGTGTGCAACGAAATAATTATTGTTGAAGTAATGTAGCAGTTCAATTGCCGGACTATAGTATCGATTTGAAACTTCACCGTATGACAATTGCCTTCATTACCATAAGCCCTACTACTGTGAAAGTCGTCTCTGAAGGTATGTTTCTTTAGATTACCTAAATAAGTGAGAGTTTCTCGAGAAACCTCACTCTTGAATATATATTCCCTACAAATAAGTTGAAAAACTTAGTAGCCAATTACACGTCCAATAAAATCCTTCTCTTGCCCCCCTCATGGCAAGGTATTCGCCGGATTCTTCATCGAAGTAACTGTAGCCATTGCAAATCTTTCAAGGCCGACTCGATGAGATTTTTAAAGCTGAGTTGGAAGTCGATCACCAACCCTAGCGTGTAGCTATCCTAATTCCGTAACGAGTTTAACGCCACGTGAGGTGCAGTACCTCATCAAAGGAATAAGTATCGATCCTTGAGTCTCTTCTATTGCAAATACTCTTTATGAGTATTTAGGAAATTACTAAGGCTTGGTCAGAGTTCTTAGCCCGAAATCTAAATCAGAATCGTTGATGTTTTTAGGGAAAAGATTGTGTTCCAGTAAATGACCATAAATATTTTGATGTTCCTTTATGCCGGAATTCTAGGTCAATTTATGGCTAGGTTCCGTATGGTAGGACCTGGTTCAATTTAATTTTAACACTAATGGTGTTGGTTATCTTCCGCTGCAGGCTGGAAAGAGCGTTAAGATACCGATTTTGTAGGTCGCCGAGATTACCATCGGGTGGTGATGATTGGTTTTCTCCTCCACTTGTGCTTTCCATCCGCTGCTGCCGTGGCCATTAAAACGCAATTATCGGCTGCGTACCAGGCCCGGGTGAGGAGCTGTTTTTGTTATTGTTGAACCGAGCAGCCCTGCTTCGATTAGAGTTATTTATGTACAGATAAAGCGGAAAGGTAAACAAACCTACTTCGCCTGCCTGCTTAGAATAATCGCACACCCGCCCGGGTGTGTGCAAAATTGTGTTTGCTTCCACCACTGTCAATCTGTCTGATTGAAGTAAACAATGGGAAATGTCGCTACGCTTAGAGGAAGGAAACAATCCTGCGGCAGTTTTATTGCGAAATATAAATATTTTTTTTCGACAGAAATATGTTGTCTGCATATGGCGCCCGAAATTTGTAGCAAACGGGCTTGTTTATAAACATAGCGCTAGTAGGTCAAGGAGAGGAGATCCGATGAGGTGGGACGATAGGCGTCGAAGGGAATTCCCATATTCTGCCGGGAGGACAAAGAGCAGGCATATTTTTCACGAGAATCTCCCACAGGATCGCACCAATACAGTGATGCCAACAAGTGGAATCGCGGAATGACGTCGTCGTTCCTCTCGCCGCGCTTGTTCAAAAGCAGCAGGCTAAATTTTCACCGGCATCCGAAAATCGACCGATACACGCGTTGTAACTGTGTGTAGTTTTTTCCCAGCGTTTTTCCAAGTATTGGTTCCGGGAAGACGCACTTTTCTTTGTTCTTTCATGCTTCCTGATTTGATCCCGATTCTGGTAGTGTTTGTGGCAAACCGAATTGATAACACTAACACGATCGTGCAAGTTTTCTTGTCAACATCATGTGTGTTTACATCGTCGTCACTGACGGACGTCGTCATACAATCAATCTAGTAGGCAGCAGCAGGGGAGGAAGCAGACGTTTGATGATAACCTAAATTTCGGAACAAACTACGACGGAGAAAGACGAGGGACGAGGGTGATAGAACGATGACCCGTTTGTGTGTACCGACTCTAGATGATGCGTATACGTTTGTGGGGGTGTAAATGCGGAGCGGCTGAATCGATTATGCTGTGTGGTGGGTTAACAAAATAAACAAGGAAAACGGAACACTCTCCTCGGGAAGGAAGATTTTCCAAAAATGTAAACAAATTCGGGTACCTTTCTTGGGAAGCTCGAATTCGAAACTGATTGGTTTTTTTTTATTGATGATGGCTTAATATAAGAAAAAGATACTGCGTCACAGATTTGCAGCGAAACCGGTGAAGCTGTCGTCGATGATGACGAAGTGGCATCTCGGTTGCCAACACAATTGGAGAATCGTAATCTGAGAAGCAAAAATCCCGGAAGGAATCTGAAAGTGTTATCAGAGATAGGTAGTAGAAGAAGAAGCGTGATGACGCAATCATTATGGCCAACCTGAGGGGGTTGATTGAGATTTCTTTTTTCTCCCCCCGTTGAGTTTACCATTAGGATGACTTAAATCATTACACTTCTTGTATGGAGATTCACGCCATGCAAAGTGAAGGTTAAAGAGATGTAGAAAACTTGGATTTTACGCAACATTTTTCTTAGTGATCATATAAAAAAAATAGGAATAATAAAAACTTGCTACGTTTTGAACAGACACTGAAGTATGCCGTGGTTGTTTTTGTTGACAGTTGACATTTTTCTAAGATTCACAAAATTCAAGTATATTTTGCAAACACAATAGCATTTAGTTCAGGTGATTACTAATGATAATTTTTATAGGAAATCTAAGAAATAATTTGAATGTTGATCTTTATATCGATTTCTTCTTTTGGAATATTGGTTCGATGATGTTATTGCAATCTATTTTTACAGCCTTTAGTCGTTAAACCGCTTGCCCGAAAAACATGGCTTCCAAGAAATTATGGACACGTGAAACCAAAAATGTTAGATAATACTCTGTAGGACTTCATCCCACAGTTGTAGTGCTTTGACTAGATTTCTGAATCACCCGGCAGCACTATCTTTCATTACGACGCAAATTGTCCGGCCAATTGAATCGACTCCTGCCAAGGAACATGTGGTTTGCTTGCAGCAGCTTCTTCGCTTCGACACCCCAGTTATCTGATTCCCCGTTGTCGTTGCTATTGTTGACGAATCAAACAAAGCAACATGATGGTAGAAGTCCAGCTTAGAAAATTGTCCCATTGATGCTGCTGTTCTACTCTGTTCCGAAGAAACGTAGTGCATATTGTAGGTCCCCATACAGCAAGACACTTCTAGGCTATTGACGAGAAACATTCCGCTGTAATCGCTGGAAATCTTCCTCTAGAATAGCTACCCCTCAATAATGATGACGACGAACCAAGCCGTAGAAAACACTGGAAGCCGCCGAATGCCACATGCCGTGCCGGCCCAAGACCGAGATATGTAGGTTCAATAATCAGAATTTCTCCCGTTTGTCGCCGGGCCTAGAACACAGTTCTTCGAATAAGAGAAGCTACAACGGAACAAAAAAAATCAAGTCACACTGATCTCGTTGTTGCCGGGAATGTTATACCTACTCTGTAAATAATCACTCTCACCAGAAAGTCTTTACAATCGGACAGGGAATTCTGATTGACTAGGTCCTGTCAATTGGATTTGTTTTTGTGGATATGCTTTCCTTTATGATTGTTTACCAATATGTGTGTGTGTGAAACATCGTGTTTTATTATAGCTTGCAATATCAATTTCTAGTTTTATAACAGCTTCAGAGAATTTGTGAACTTTTGGTTTGATGCCCGTCTGTTTGACGACCTAGGTTAATATTTTCGGAGAAATTTCACTTCACTGCATATCTAAAATTTACATAGTCGTTTAGAATAAAATTTAATACCAGAGTATCGTAAATTGGTCCTTAGACCGTATATTAGACCGTATTTCGAAGATCGTCAGATCTAAGCGTATTTTGGCGAAGATTAATCGACGTGGGTCGTCAGGCCGTATGTTTCAGGCCATAGGTTGTTTATTGTTACGGTTTCTGACAAATTGATGACAGGCTAAAAGGCTTCAGGCCGAAGATCGTTAAGATGTAAGCCAGGAAGCCGCAGGCTGTCAGATCACAGGCCGAAGATCGTTAGAATGTCAGTTTTCATACTTCAAACCATATTTCGTTAGACAGTAGATCTTTAGAACGTAGGTCGTATACCGTGACTTTTCCGATCGTGGGCTGTCAGGTCGTAGGTAATCAGGCCGAAGGTCATAAGGCCTTTAAGTCGTAGGGCCTTCAAATCATAATGCTTTCAAATCGTCAGGCCGTCAATTCTTTAGGTCGTCAAGCAAGGCCGCCAAATATTCAGGTCAAATCGTAATGTCATCCATTCCTCAGACCGTCAAGTCGTCAGGATATGATGTCCAGTTGTCGCCAGGTCGTCAAATTGTCAGGCCGTTTAGTCATCAGACCGACCAGTCGTCAGGCATAGAAACGTCAGGTCTACAGACCATCATGTCGTCAGGCCTTCAAATCGTCAAGCCGTCAAGTCGTGAGGCGGCAAGTCGTGAGACGTCAAGGCCTTTCAGCGGTCAGCTCCTCAAATCGTCAGGCCTTCAAGTCATAAGCCCTCAAAACGTCAAGACTGCAATTCATTATGCCTTTAATTCTTTAGGCATTAAATTCATTATACCTTCATGTCTTTAGGCCGTCAGGCAGTCAGGTCGTCGGGCCGTCACGCTATCAGGTCGTTAGGTCGTCATGCCGTCAGGTCGTCAGGACTTAGTTCATCAGGACTTAAGATTGTCAAGACTGAAGGTCGTCAGGACTTAAGATGGTCAGGCCTTCAAGTCTTCAGGCCATCAAGTTGCCAAGCCTATAAGTCGTCAGGCACTCAAGTCGTCAGGTTTTTAAGTCGGCAAGCCTTCAAGTTGTAAAACTTCCAGTGGTCGCGTCAGGCTATCAGATTGTCTGCCGTCAAGAAGTCAGGCCGTGAGGTAGTAAGGTCGTGAGGCCTTAAAGACGCCAGGTCGTCAGGCCTTCAAGTAATCAGGCGTTCAAGTAGTCAGGCGGTCAAGTCGTTAGGCCGGTAAGACGTCAGGCCTTCAAGTAATCAGGCGTTCAAATAGTCAGGCTGTCAAGTCGTTAGGCCGGTAAGACATCAGGCCTTCAAGTCATTAGGCTTTCAAGTCGTTAGGCCGTCAAGTTGTTAGGCCGTCAAGTCGTTAGGCCGTCAAGTCGTTAGGCCGTCAAGTCGTTAGGCCGTCAAGTCGTTAGGCTCTCAAGTCGTCAGGCTTGCAAGTCGTCAGGCTCACAATTCGCCAGGACGTTAGTTCTTCAAGTCGTCAAGCCATCAGGTCATCAGGCCGTCAAGTCATCAGGCCGTCAAGTCGTCAGACCGTCAGGTCGTCAGACCGTCAGGTCGTCAGACCGTCAGGTCGTCAGACCGTCAGGTCGTCAGGCCTACAAGTTGTCAAGCCGTCAAGTCTTCAGGTTGCAAGGCCTTCAAGCTGGCAGCTCCTTAAGTCGTCAGGCCTTCAAGTCGTTAGTACTCAAAATTTCAAGACTGCAATTCATTATGCCTTAAAGTTGTCAAGGCTTTCGTTCATTACGCTTTCAAGTCGAAAAGCCATCAGGTCAGGCAGTCAGATCATCAGGTCGTCAGGCCGTCAGGTAGTCTGGACTTAAGGTTGTTAGGCATCCAAGTCTCCAGGCCTTAAATTCGCAGACCTTCAAGTCGTCAGGTCTTCAAGTCGTAAGCCTTTGAGTGGTCAGGCCAACAGCCGTCTGGCCACCAAGTCGTCAGGTCGTCAAGTCGTCAGGCCTTCAAGTTGTCAGGCCACCAAGCCGTCAGGCCGTTAAGTCATAAGGCCGTCAAATCGTCAGGCCGTCAAGTCATCAGACCGTAATGTAAGCAGGTCGTCAGGCCATCAGATCGCCATGCCGTCAGGAGGTCAGGCCATCAGTAAGGTCTTAAGGCCTTCAAGTCATCAGACTTTCAAGCCAGGTTGAAAGGCCTTTAAGCTGGCAACTTTTTTTAGTCGTCAAGTCATAAGCCCTCAAAATGCCAAGACTGCAATTCATTACACCTTAAAGTATTGTAGCATTATGCCTTCAAGTCGTTAGGCCGTCAGGTCGTCAGCCCGTCAGGCAGTCGGGTCTTCAGGCAGTCAGGTCCTCAGGTCTTCAGGTCTTCATACCGTCATGTCGTCATGCCGCCTGGTCGCCATGCCACCTGGTCGTCATGCCGCCTGGTCGTCAAGCCATCAGGTCCTCAGGCCGTCAGGTCCTCAGGCCGTCAAGTTATCAGACCTTAAAGTCGTTAGGACTTCAAGTCGTCATGCCGTGAGGCCGCTTGGCCGTCAAGTGGTTAGGCCTACAACTCGTCAGGCCCACAATTCGTCAGGACGTGAATTCTCAAGTCGTTAGGCCGTCAAGATATCAGGTTATCAAATCGTCAGTCCGTCAGGTGGTCAGGACTTAAGGTCGTCAGGCCTTGAAGTCACCAGGCCTCCAAGTCTTCGGGCCTTCGATTCGCCAAGCCTTCAAGTCATCAGGACTTCAAATCGTCATTCATTTAAGTCGTCAGGCCGTCAAGTTATCAAGCCGTCAGACCGTCAGGCTTCAAGTCGTCAAGCCGTTAAATCCTTAGGCCGTCAAATCGTTAGGCCCTCAAGTCATCAGGCACACAATTCGTCAGGACGTTAGATCTTCGCAAGGCCGTTAAGTCATCAGGCTGTCAAATCGTCAGACCATCAAGTCGGCAGATCGTCAGGTCGCCAGGCCTTCAAGTCGTCGAGCCATCAAGTCATCTATTCTATTCTCTATTTTTCTATAGAGAATTTTAACTAATTTCGTCATTCGTCATCTTAGGCGTCAAGTCATCTGGTTGCAATGCCTTCAAGCCGTAAGCCGTCAGCTACTCAAGTCGTCAGGTCTTCAAGTGGTAACCCCTCAAAACGTCAAGACTGCAATTCATTATGCCTTAAAGTCAACAGCCCTGCAATTCATTATGCCTTCAAGTCGTTAGGCAGTCAGGTCTTAAGCCCGTCAGGCCGTAAGGCCGTCAGGCAGTCAGGTCATCAGGCCGTCAGGTCGTCAGGTAGCCAGACAAACAAGTAGTCTGGACTTAAGGTCTTCAAGGCTTCAAGTCATCAGGTTTTCAAGTCGTAACGCCTCCAAGTCGTAAACGTTCAAGGTGTCAGGCCTTCAAGTTGTCAGGTCTTTTAGTTGTCAGGCCACCAAGTCGTCGAGCCGTTAAATCATAAGACCGTCAAATCGTCAGGCCGTCGAATCGTCAGACCGTCATTTAAGCAGGTCGTTAGGCCTTCAGATCACCATGCCGTCAGTAGGTCAGACCGCGGCCAACAGGTAGTAAGGTCTTGAGGCATTCAGGCCAACAGGCCATCAAGTCATCAGCCTTCAAGCCGGCAACTCCTTTTAGTCGTCAAGTCATAAGCCTTCAAAATATTAAAACTGCAATTCATTATGCCTTAAAGTATTGTAGCATTATGCCTTCATGTCGTTAGGCCGTCAGATTTTCAGTCCGTCAGGCAGTCGGGTCATCAGGCAGCCAGGTCCTCAGGTCTTCAGGTCTTCATGCCATCAGGTCGTCATGCCGCCAGGTCGTCAGGCCACCAGGTCGTCAGGCCGTCAGGTCGTTAGGTCGTCAAGTCATCAAACCTTAAAGTCGTTAGGACTTCAAGTCGTCTGGTCGTCAGCCCGTCAGGCAGTCAAATTATCAGGCCGTCATGCCGTCAGGTCATCAGGCCGTCAGGTGGCCAGGCCGTCAGGTAGTCTGGCCTTCAAGTCGTCAGGGCTTCAAGACATCAGATTTTCAAGTCGTCAGGCCTTCAAGTCGCAAACCTCCAAGTGGTCAGGCCTTCAAGTCGTCAGGCCACCAAGTCGTCAGGCCGTCAAGTCATAAGGCCGTCAAATTTTTAGGCCGTCAAGTCGTCAGACCGTCATGTAAGCAGGTCGTCAGGCCATCAGATCACCGAGCTGTCAGGAGGTCAGGCTCCGTCAGGTCGTCATGCTGTCAGCCCGTCATCCAGTCAGGTCATCAGGTCGTCAGGTCGTCAGGCCGCTAGGTCGTCAGGCCGCTAGGCCGTCAGGTCGTCAGACCGTTAGGTCATCAGGCCGTCAGGCTTACAATTCGCCAGGACGTTTATTTTTCAGACCGTCAGGCCGTCAAGTTATCAGGCCTTCAGGTCATAAAGTAGTCATGCCGTCAAGTCTTCAGGCCGTCAGACCGAAAGGTAGTCAAATCGTCAGGACGTTAGGTCGCCACGCCGTCAGGTCGTTAGGCCATCGATTCGTCAGATCGTTAGATCAACAGGCCGTTAAGTCATTTAGTTGTCAGGGCGTCTGGTCGTCAGCTCATTTGGCCGTCAGATCTTGAATTTTATAACATCTCTACTGAAATCCTTACCGCTAAAAGAAAATAAGACAAATTTTAGTTCCACAGCACCATATAACTAAGGCACAGTACGAGACATTTTAGTATTAAAACCGCTTCTTTTTCTCATCGTTTTGAATGAAAACGGAGAAAGACTCAAAATAAGAACTTGCGAAAAGAAAATTGAGGAGCTACATTTGGAAACGGTAGAAATCAGCGGAGTATCTCTTTTTGAGTAAGCAAATTGTTAAACACAATTTATCTGACAGAAGTTTATAGGGAACCAATTTGAAGAATCATTTGTATCTTTCTCATTCTCATCTTGTTTTTTTTCCACGAGTCTAATATTTTTATTTTATTTTTCTTGAAATCATCACACCCTCAGGCCCGCAAAATCGAACGTCACATTCGGCATTTTACGGAGCGCTCAGAAGGAAAATAAAAGGTACAATTTTCTTCCTCCACTTCCACATCGAACGTATGTAGTAGGAACGTACAAAAACACCAGGTCGTCAGGCCGTCAGGTCGTTAGGTCGTCAAGTCATCAAACCTTAAAGTCGTTAGGACTTCAAGTCGTCTGGTCGTCAGCCCGTCAGGCAGTCAAATTATCAGGCCGTCATGCCGTCAGGTCATCAGGCCGTCAGGTGGTCAGGCCGTCAGGTAGTCTGGCCTTCAAGTCGTCAAGGCTTCAAGACATCAGATTTTCAAGTCGTCAGGCCTTCAAGTCGCAAACCTCCAAGTGGTCAGGCCTTCAAGTCGTCAGGCCACCAAGTCGTCAGGCCGTCAAGTCATAAGGCCGTCAAATTTTTAGGCCGTCAAGTCGTCAGACCGTCATGTAAGCAGGTCGTCAGGCCATCAGATCACCGAGCTGTCAGGAGGTCAGGCTCCGTCAGGTCGTCATGCTGTCAGCCCGTCATCCAGTCAGGTCATCAGGTCGTCAGGTCGTCAGGCCGCTAGGCCGTCAGGTCGTCAGACCGTTAGGTCATCAGGCCGTCAGGCTTACAATTCGCCAGGACGTTTATTTTTCAGACCGTCAGGCCGTCAAGTTATCAGGCCTTCAGGTCATAAAGTAGTCATGCCGTCAAGTCTTCAGGCCGTCAGACCGAAAGGTAGTCAAATCGTCAGGACGTTAGGTCGCCACGCCGTCAGGTCGTTAGGCCATCGATTCGTCAGATCGTTAGATCAACAGGCCGTTAAGTCATTTAGTTGTCAGGGCGTCTGGTCGTCAGCTCATTTGGCCGTCAGATCTTGAATTTTATAACATCTCTACTGAAATCCTTACCGCTAAAAGAAAATAAGACAAATTTTAGTTCCACAGCACCATATAACTAAGGCACAGTACGAGACATTTTAGTATTAAAACCGCTTCTTTTTCTCATCGTTTTGAATGAAAACGGAGAAAGACTCAAAATAAGAACTTGCGAAAAGAAAATTGAGGAGCTACATTTGGAAACGGTAGAAATCAGCGGAGTATCTCTTTTTGAGTAAGCAAATTGTTAAACACAATTTATCTGACAGAAGTTTATAGGGAACCAATTTGAAGAATCATTTGTATCTTTCTCATTCTCATCTTGTTTTTTTTCCACGAGTCTAATATTTTTATTTTATTTTTCTTGAAATCATCACACCCTCAGGCCCGCAAAATCGAACGTCACATTCGGCATTTTACGGAGCGCTCAGAAGGAAAATAAAAGGTACAATTTTCTTCCTCCACTTCCACATCGAACGTATGTAGTAGGAACGTACAAAACTATCACCACCCGGTCTTTCGTCAAACTACAGAATCGTCAAACGGCCGGCTCAAGTCAAGTTTGAGTCGATCAGCAGGGCTGCTAGGAGGCAGCGAAG
This sequence comes from Uranotaenia lowii, assembly GCF_029784155.1. NCBI lineage: Eukaryota > Metazoa > Arthropoda > Insecta > Diptera > Culicidae > Uranotaenia > Uranotaenia lowii. The sequence continues at coordinate 327,622,321 of NC_073693.1, forward strand.
AAAGAATTATCAACAAACGACGTAAGATGATGAGCTGATAGACACAAGTTTGTGGGTTGGCAAACTTTCCGAATCAGGGGAAATTCCGATTAGGAGAAGGGTCGGTTGTTGGAGGTAAACGGTCCCTGTTGCATTTTTATCAACTGCGTCATCAGAATAAGTGCTGAACGTAGAGCGATATAGATCGTTGAATGTGTGGAATGGCGAAAGGAATGAAATTTATGGCATCGTGTCAAATCTTCCATATGCCTTTCTGGGCGAAAATGGTCCTTTCTTGTGGGGATAACTCTCCCGTTTTTTTTTGTTCGTTTATGCCCATTTCTCCTAACCGTTTCAATTTCATCAATAAATGTACAATATAACTGTTATCGCGAGACGTGCCTCAATGTCGAAATAGCTTTAATCATATAAGCTAGAAAATGAGGATTTCTTTGTTATCTCAGAAGTCGGTTTGTTTCTCAATTTTGAATTCAAACTCCGAATCCATTATAATCTGAATTATAAATAAAAAAATTTCTCTGAGCAAAATTTTCGGATATAATTTTGATAGTTTCATTTGTACGAAAATGTTTGAGTTATTAACTGAAGAAACTGATGCAGTGATTCACACTCAATCGAAAAGTAAATATCTCATTCAACCCTACTCTGTTTTGCTGTAAATATTTCATGGAACGAGAAAATCCAAACCGAGTTCCATCTCCTGAGCGTGCGTTCATATCATAGAACGCTTAATTGGATTGATAATGGACACATTGTATCGCATAGCATCCCTTCCGATTTCCTCGGACTTTGTCATTTCCTCTTTCTGTCATGAACTAGGGCGATGGGTCGAAAGCCGAAGAAGTGTTGAATCGAAACACCAGCAGATTGGGGGACAAATTTCACCAAACTAGATTACATTTACGTTAACCATCCGTGTGATGAAGGCAAATCTCGAGTCGAACGATTTAAGTGATTATATTCACCTTTGTAAATTGTTTACGTTTTCAGCTGCAGGTTTTCCTCACTTAAATAACCGTACAGAATCAAGAAATTCTCGATCATTTACATTATTGGAATTTTTTAAGTTTCAATTTTGACAATTTTGACAATTTTGACAATTTTGACAATTTTGACAATTTTGACAATTTTGACAATTTTGACAATTTTGACAATTTTGACAATTTTGACAATTTTGACAATTTTGACAATTTTGACAATTTTGACAATTTTGACAATTTTGACAATTTTGACAATTTTGACGATTTTGACAATTTTGACAATTTTGACAATTTTGACAATTTTGACAATTTTGACAATTTTGACAATTTTGACAATTTTGACAATTTTGAAAAATTTTGACAATTTTGACAATTTTGACAATTTTGACAATTTTGACAATTTTGACAATTTTGACAATTTTGACATTTAAGACAATTTTGACAATTTTGACAATTTTGACAATTTTGACAATTTTGACAATTTTGACAATTTCGACAATTTTGACAATTTTGACAATTTTGACAATTTTGACAATTTTGACAATTTTGACAATTTTGACAATTTTGACAATTATGACAATTTTGACAATTTTTACAATTTTGACAATTTTGACAATTTTGACAATTTTGACAATTTATACAATTTTGACAATTTTGACAATTTTGACAATTTGACAATTTTGACAATTTTGACAATTTTGACAATTTTGACAATTTTGACAATTTTGACAATTTTGACAATTTTGACAATTTTGACAATTTTGACAATTTTGACAATTTTGACAATTTTGAAAATTTTGACAATTTTGACAATTTTGACAATTTTGACAATTTTGACAATTTTGACAATTTTGACAATTTTGACAATTTTGACAATTTTGACAATTTTGACAATTTTGACAATTTTGACAATTTTGACAATTTTGACAATTTTGACAATTTTGACAATTTTGACAATTTTGACAATTTTGACAATTTTGACAATTTTGACAATTTTGACAATTTTGACAATTTTGACAATTTTGACAATTTTGACAATTTTCACAATTTTGACAATTTTGATAATTTTGACAATTTTGACAATTTTGACAATTTTAACAATTTTCACAATTTTGACAATTTTGATAATTTTGACAATTTTGACAATTTTGACAATTTTGACAATTTTGACAATTTTGACAATTTTGACAATTCTGACAATTTTTACAATTTTGATAATTTTGACAATTTTGACAATTTTGACAATTTTGACAATTTTGACAATTTTGACAATTTTGACAATTTTGACAATTTTGACCATTTTGACAATTTTGACAATTTTGACAATTTTGACAATTTTGACAATTTTGACAATTTTGACAATTTTGACAATTTTGACAATTTTGACAATTTTGACAATTTTTTTCGATTTTTATTGAGGAAATTGTTAATTTATTGCATATATTTTTGATTATGATTTTTCCTGTCCCATACACACGCGCATCAATTTCCGCAAGTCGCAGAAAGGCTCATAAAGTCCTGTGGGAAGAACCTGCTCATGGTGGTTGAAGTGCGCTCCGGGCAAGGATCCTCAGCAAAAATTCGTCCTTATTTACGCTTCGTTTTACCGGTTCTCTGTACCTTGTATCTTTGCCCATGTCACACGAAGCAAACGAAGCCGGATAAAGACCGGGCCGAATTTCACTTTCCGGTTTTCCATCCATCTATCCATCCTTTTTGCTGCCTTTCTTTCCGGACGCAGCGAAATAGAGAGCGAGAAGTGGGGTGGATTGCGTGGGTGTTTGCGTGGGTATTGGTGCGAGGAGAAAAATGTGGGAATGATGCGAATCCCGGTTTTTTCGCCGAGCGCCGTTGTAACCTTCAAATGACCTCTGGAATCAAACGCCGCAGTTTGAAGGATTCGGGATTTAGAACTTGTACAATAAACTTTAAATATAATATAAATAACTGTGAAATTAGTTCTTAAATAAAAAAAAAAGTCAAGTTGATTCAAATGCAATCTAACCCAATTCAGAATCCCTCGATATCATCGCTGAAATTACAATGAGTATAGAGATCTGAAATAACAAATGCAGGTTCATCTCTAAGAACCATGAATTCGAAGTATGATATCTTGGATTCGTAATTCCAAATTAGTAAGAGAAATGTGATTTGTGAATGTGAAAATTTTTCTCGGAATCCTAATTTAATTCAGAAAACTTAAGAATGAAATTCTCCTTTAGTTATAAAAATGATTTTTAAGAAAATTATCAAAAAATCTCTGAAAAAATGCCTACAAAACAAGTATGTAGAAGCAAAATTCTAATTTAAACTTCAATGCGAAGGTGAGAACATTTGATATTTTGAATTTCAAACGTGGTTTTCAATTTTTCTTAAGAATATGAATCTTTGAGAAACATTTTCCATTTTTTTGCTAGAAAACCAAGGGTGTTCCATTTTTCTTCATCCCAGTCTCGGCCCATAAAGCATTTAATCTCTCATCTGCAACGTAATATTATGCCATCACAGAACACAATCTACGCACTTGCTTCATCGCATAATTCAGAAGCATAATCAACTTACTCCCGTTCTTCTTCTAAATGGGCTCCGCAAGGCAGCAAACAATTGAGATTCGACATTGTTGGTTAGAGGAAGAAGTTCTTATCTTATGATCAACTTCTCTGTAAGGTGTCGACAAGAAAGATAATGATGAGACAGTTCTTTCACTTTTTTCAAATGCTTTTTAATTCAAAGATAAAAGATTGTTTAAACTGACTTCTCGTTCGACAACTGAAAAAAAATTAAATTGTCAACAACAATGATCAACTTTAAGCAACAGGTTAATCTTTTTAACGTTCTTTTACAAATCGGATTTTAACTCCACACATGCTTTTTTCTTTAAAATTCCTTGGAGTCTCAGCTATAAAATTGCTCGCCATTTACGCGAGAGGTAATTATTATTGCATTTATCATTTTCTAGCATCGAGCTAGTTGCAGTCATTTGTATTACTCTGAAAATAACAGCCTATCAGGAATTCACAGGTTCATGTCAGATGAAAGACGGACGTATTCGTCGAAATAGAAGAGTGGAAACTGATCCCCGATAGCTTGGGACCAGAAATTAAAACCAAATTACATGTAACGGGCGCCATCATCATTGATTCAATCAGAGGTATCTCATCATGCATTCACAACAGAAGAGAAAATAAACGTTGAAAGCTTAATGATTATGTTGGGTCAATGATGATTACACATTTTTACGCATATATTTGCAAAAATACTGTTTAAAAAGAACCGATAAGGACGCGTGCATTATTCCATGGGAAAACAAGATTGAATGTTAACAAAGAGATTCAAATTCATTGAGCGAACTTCAAATGGTTGAACCATGAAAAAACTAGCGAACCAAAAACTCCTGACAACAGCTTTGTCAAAATTGTCAAAATTGTCAAAATTGTCAAAATTGTCAAAATTGTCAAAATTGTCAAAATTGTCAAAATTGTCAAAATTGTCAAAATTGTCAAAATTGTCAAAATTGTCAAAATTGTCAAAATTGTCAAAATTGTCAAAATTGTCAAAATTGTCAAAATTGTCAAAATTGTCAAAATTGTCAAAATTGTCAAAATTGTCAAAAATGTCAAAATTGTCAAAAATGTCAAAATTGTCAAAAATGTCAAAATTGTCAAAATTGTCAAAATTGTCAAAATTGTCAAAATTGTCAAAATTGTAAAAATTGTCAAAATTGTCAAAATTGTCAAAATTGTCAAATTGTCAAAATTGTCAAAATTGTCAAAATTGTCAAAATTGTCAAAATTGTCAAAATTGTCAAAATTGTCAAAATTGTCAAAATTGTCAAAATTGTCAAAATTGTCAAAATTGTCAAAATTGTCAAAATTGTCAAAATTGTCAAAATTGTCAAAATTGTCAAAATAGTCAAAATTGTCAAAATTGTCAAAATTGTCAAAATTGTCAAAATTGTCAAAATTGTCAAAATTGTCAAAATTGTCAAAATTGTCAAAATTGTCAAAATTGTCAAAATTGTCAAAATTGTCAAAATTGTCAAAATTGTCAAAATTGTCAAAATTGTCAAAATTGTCAAAATTGTCAAAATTGTCAAAATTGTAAAAATTGTCAAAATTGTCAAAATTGTCAAAATTGTCAAAATTGTCAAAATTGTCAAAATTGTCAAAATTGTCAAAATTGTCAAAATTGTCAAAATTGTCAAAATTGTCAAAATTGTCAAAATTGTCAAAATTGTCAAAATTGTCAAAATTGTCAAAATTGTCAAAATTGTCAAAATTGTCAAAATTGTCAAAATTGTCAAAATTGTCAAAATTGTCAAAATTGTCAAAATTGTCAAAATTGTCAAAATTGTCAAAATTGTCAAAATTGTCAAAATTGTCAAAATTGTCAAAATTGTCAAAATTGTCAAAATTGTCAAAATTGCCAAAATTGTCAAAATTGTCAAAATTGTCAAAATTGTCAAAATTGTCAAAATTGTCAAAATTGTCAAAATTGTCAAAATTGTCAAAAATTGTCAAAAATGTCAAAATTGTAAAAATTGTCAAAGTCAAAATTGTCAAAGTCAAAATTGTCAAAATTGTCAAAATTGTCAAAATTGTCAAAATTGTCAAAATTGTCAAAATTGTCAAAATTGTCAAAATTGTCAAAATTGTCAAAATTGTCAAAATTGTCAAAATTGTCAAAATTGTCAAAATTGTCAAAATTGTCAAAATTGTCAAAATTGTCAAAATTGTCAAAATTGTCAAAATTGTCAAAATTGTCAAAATTGTCAAAATTGTCAAAATTGTCAAAATTGTCAAAATTGTCAAAATTGTCAAAATTGTCAAAATTGTCAAAATTGTCAAAATTGTCAAAATTGTCAAAATTGTCAAAATTGTCAAAATTGTCAAAATTGTCAAAATTGTCAAAATTGTCAAAATTGTCAAAATTGTCAAAATTGTCAAAATTGTCAAAATTGTCAAAATTGTCAAAATTGTCAAAATTGTCAAAATTGTCAAAATTGTCAAAATTGTCAAAATTGTCAAAATTGTCAAAATTGTCAAAATTGTCAAAATTGTCAAAATTGTCAAAATTGTCAAAATTGTCAAAATTGTCAAAATTGTCAAAATTGTCAAAATTGTCAAAATTGTCAAAATTGTCAAAATTGTCAAAATTGTCAAAATTGTCAAAATTTTCAAAATTTTCAAAATTGTCAAAATTGTCAAAATTGTCAAAATAGTCAAAATTGTCAAAATTGTCAAAATTGTCAAAATTATCAAAATTGTCAAAATTGTCAAAATTGTCAAAATTGTCAAAATTGTCAAAATTGTCAAAATTGTCAAAATTGTCAAAATTGTCAAAATTGTCAAAATTATCAAAATTGTCAAAATTGTCAAAATTGTCAAAATTGTCAAAATTGTCAAAATTGTCAAAATTGTCAAAATTGTCAAAATTGTCAAAATTGTCAAAATTGTCAAAACTGTCAAAACTGTCAAAATTGTCAAAATTGTCAAAATTGTCAAAATTGTCAAAATTGTCAAAATTGTCAAAATTGTCAAAATTGTCAAAATTGTCAAAATCGTCAAAATCGTCAAAATTGTCAAAATTGTCAAAATTGTCAAAATTGTCAAAATTGTCAAAATTGTCAAAATTGTCAAAATTGTCAAAATTGTCAAAATTGTCAAAATTGTCAAAATTGTCAAAATTGTCAAATTTGTCAAAATTGTCAAAATTGTCAAAATTGTCAAAATTGTCAAAATTGTCAAAATTGTCAAAATTGTCAAAATTGTCAAAATTGTCAAAATTGTCAAAATTGTCAAAATTGTCAAAATTGTCAAAATTGTCAAAATTGTCAAAATTGTCAAAATTGTCAAAATTGTCAAAATTGTCAAAATTGTCAAAATTGTCAAAATTGTCAAAATTGTCAAAATTGTCAAAATTGTCAAAATTGTCAAAATTGTCAAAATTGTCAAAATTGTCAAAATTGTCAAAATTGTCAAAATTGTCAAAATTGTCAAAATTGTCAAAATTGTCAAAATTGTCAAAATTGTCAAAATTTTCAAAATTTTCAAAATTGTCAAAATTGTCAAAATTGTCAAAATAGTCAAAATTGTCAAAATTGTCAAAATTGTCAAAATTTTCAAAATTGTCAAAATTGTCAAAATTGTCAAAATTGTCAAAATTGTCAAAATTGTCAAAATTGTCAAAATTGTCAAAATTGTCAAAATTGTCAAAATTGTCAAAATTATCAAAATTGTCAAAATTGTCAAAATTGTCAAAATTGTCAAAATTGTCAAAATTGTCAAAATTGTCAAAATTGTCAAAATTGTCAAAATTGTCAAAATAGTCAAAATTGTCAAAATTGTCAAAATTGTCAAAATTGTCAAAATTGTCAAAATAGTCAAAATTGTCAAAATTGTCAAAATTGTCAAAATTGCAAAATTGTCAAAATTGTCAAAATTGTCAGAATTGTCAAAATTGTCAAAATTGTCAAAATTGTCAAAATTGTCAAAATTGTCAAAATTGTCAAAATTGTCAAAATTGTCAAAACTGTCAAAATTGTCAAAATTGTCAAAATTGTCAAAATTGTCAAAATTGTCAAAATTGTCAAAATTGTCAAAATTGTCAAAATTGTCAAAATTGTCAAAATTGTCAAAATTGTCAAAATTGTCAAAATTGTCAAAATTGTCAAAATTGTCAAAATTGTCAAAATTGTCAAAATTGTCAAAATTGTCAAAATTGTCAAAATTGTCAAAATTGTCAAAATTGTCAAAATTGTCAAAATTGTCAAAATTGTCAAAATTGTCAAAATTGTCAAAATTGTCAAAATTGTCAAAATTGTCAAAATTGTCAAAATTGTCAAAATTGTCAAAATTGTCAAAATTGTCAAAATTGTCAAAATTGTCAAAATTGTCAAAATTGTCAAAATTGTCAAATTGTCAAAATTGTCAAAATTGTCAAAATTGTCAAAATTGTCAAAATTGTCAAAATTGTCAAAATTGTCAAAATTGTCAAAATTGTCAAAATTGTCAAAATTGTCAAAATTGTCAAAATTGTCAAAATTGTCAAAATTGTCAAAATTGTCAAAATTGTCAAAATTGTCAAAATTGTCAAAATTGTCAAAATTGTCAAAATTGTCAAAATTGTCAAAATTGTCAAAATTGTCGAAATTGTCAAATTGTCAAAATTGTTAAAATTGTCGAAATTGTCAAATTGTCAAAGTTTTAAAAATTGTAAACATTTTCGCAGCAATTCTCATTCTTTAAAAACATTTCATTTCCGAGGTCATGTTGCGGTCTTACTTTCATCGGTCAGTCATCTGATAAGAATGAAAAAGTTCAATGTAAGTTGTGTTACTTTCGATAAACACAGATGAAAATGGTTTTTTCATCAAGATTAAAATTTTGAGTTTTTGGTTGCACGATTCGTCTTTTGGTAAGGTTATTTATTATGATTTTTTTTTTTGACTAAAAGACATCTTAATGTTTCTCCTTTGATGTATTTCAAATGAATAGATCTGCTCGTGTATTTCATTCTAAAACAAATTTTTCACCGTGTAGTCAGCTTTGATATCAGCTTAGGTCTCTCGCTTCTGATAGTTTCTGTGGTCAAGTCTAATAATAACGAATTTCGAAACCAGCACCGGTGGCGCCTCCAGCTCAATTGAAAACAGAAATTCCATCACTTTTGTCCCATCAGGGCAGGGTTTTTTTGTGCTCCAGGGTAGTGGGACCGATTTTAAAAACAATATTTTTCCATTTCTACTGGACTAAGAGTTGAGGAACTTCCGAGTCACTCACCCTAACCGAAAGCAAGCGTGGTTATATTAGCCGGCCGGGATCGGTTTCTTGGTCTGGCTACGGTCTTTGATATTACATACTATTTTCCAGTTCATCAATCTAAACTAGCCAAGCTAAGGCATAACTTGGGGCAGCATAGAGGGGGGCTCCATAACTAGTGGAGGTCCACCAGCTGATGTGGTTTTCCCCCCACAGTGACTATTGGATTGGATTGGAGCTCGATTTCCAAGCAAGCGCCCTTGTTGTTTTTCTCGCTCTCGATGTTTTATGGAATTGCCCCGGGGCCAGCTAAATTTCCAATGCGCTCTGCTGCTGCCACCCGATGCAGATAGATTTATGCTGCCCATGCTCTAAGCGTGGAACTGTTAACAGATTCCGGCACGAAGAAAATGACTATGACGATGACGGCAACGACGACGCCAAGTGTCCGCGATTCGCGTTTTGTTTCTTTGTCTCTGAGGCTTCAGCTGTGTTTTTTTTGTGTTTAACCATTCATTACCATTATGTGATGTGTGGTTTCAGTGATGAAAAATTGATACCATTCTTCATTTTGTTTGTAAATTGAAAGGCGAAAAATTTAAAAATCATTTAAGGTATATTTCGATTTTCAAAATGCCACATAGGTTAAACATATAGAATTGGTTTCTTTTTTACCGATGGCGGTCAAACATCACATCTATTGCTGACGCTCAATCTAGACCGATTGCAATTTATTATTGAAGTATGGAAATTACTTAACTATTCAAGTTTTGGATTTGTTTTCTATTACTCGGAAAACTCATGATCCTTGTAGGAACAGCTTTCATGTGAGTGAGCGGAAGGCAATTAAATTCTTTCCAAGTATGACTAAAGGCACAGCTCCTACATAAGAATGCTAGCAAATTGGAAATGGCAAAAGTTTAATTCAATAAATCTTTCAATTTCTTACTATGCTTAGCTTAGCTTAGCTTAATTGACTACTCACATCCACCTTAATCTTTAATCCCGAAATGCTCCAATATCAATTAAAACTAAATGAATTTCACGTTTGAATCAGATATTTTTAATTGGTTAATAATGATATAATCGTCGAGCTTTCATTTTTCTACACAAAATGCATTTCGAAAACTATGATCGCAGGCGTGGCTTAGTAGAACGAGTTCCACATCACCAATGGTTGCTATTCCGTGATTGACATCAATAATGGCGCCGGCCACTTCCTAGTAGTCGAAAGATAGTTGGGAAAAATAAAGAAAGGGATGGGAAATATAACTTTGCGCTTTAGGACCGAGGTCACCTCTGCATCCTAGCAAACAATTTTGTTTTGGAGTATGGATGGAAGGATATAATCAGGAAACACTTTTGACAAGTGTGATCTAGTTTTTGATTTCCTATTCTTGGAATTATTGTTTGATGGAAATACCTGAACTGGTACAAGTACAATCCTAACTTAAAACCACATTTTTTTGGTTTTTCGTGTCACTTTTCAATATATCTTATTATCAAGCATTTTATCGCAATATTTTCACTCAAAATATCAAATCTTTTTTCTTAAATGATAGAAACATAGTCTTATAGAAGTTGAATTGATACTATTGTCGTTTTATTAATTTCTTAATGCTTCTCTGATCTCGGCCTCATACTATTTTTCTGGTTTAGATGGAATGTAGAAGCAAACATCACAACACTCATAGGATCAGTATTTTTGTTATCAACCTGAAAAGAAATTTTTCTTCGATTGAAGAAACAATTTCAGTAATTAAATCGTTGTAGGCGACATCTTTAACAATAATCATTTCAAAATTTAAAGATCTTTATCGAAAAAGTTATTTAAGGAGTTGTTTTTTGATGGAGAGAATATTTTCAAGAAATTAATTCAAGATATGTTTGACAATTTTGTTATGTTTTCGTGCTATGATTACTTAAATGTATCAATATTACCTATTACAACTTCTTCATAATAGCAAAAATTATTGGGAACGAATATGATGGAATTAACAAACAGTTTCATTGAAAAAAAATCTTTTGATTCCTTATCGTGCCTCATTCTTTGAAAAACCTTAACCACCGAAAATGTACAAACTCAATGGAAAAAACTATTCGACTTATAAAATAATTCTTTTTCATTCATTGCTTACGGCAAAAAAAAATCTCCTGATAAAACTCCTAGATTCGAAAATGTTAATCAGGGACGAATATATCCTATAGAGTAAAAATCCCTCATAAAAAAGGAAACGTTAAATCCTCACGAATATCTTCAGAAAAAAAATACTGAGCCGCCTCAACGTTTCTAAATTTAAAGCACCGGTATTCATCCACCTCTATAGAAATTCTTGTGCCAAACTCCTTTAAATGAACTATAAAAGGTACAGTCAGTTTCTTTTCTTAGGCTCTCTGTAATGAACAAATTTGACTATTTGACTAGTTGTGCATCAATGTTTATATTGAAACTTCAGTCTTTCATTAGAATTGATTATGCGGTTGATAAGTACTATCACAACGTAACTTAAGAAACCAGAACAATATGTTTTCTTTTCAATCCTAACTATTAACTGATTCACTCATAGAATGCTAGAAAAATAATACAAACGCAAACGATTCTGGAAATTCTTTCAGAGATAATGCAAGACGTGTAAATTGTGCAAATAATAGCAGTTCCCGATATTGATTTCTGCAAAGCGAAATGACAAGATCTGGTTTAATCTCCTCCTTCTAATCTTCACCTGAAGACAATTACGGTAAAGTCTTTCAATATCTTACTATTTATGAGAAGAAAAACTCAAAAATATGAAGAGCGTTGTTTGCTAGTGAAAATAAAAATGTGTCGCAAGCCTCCTGAAGTTTACAATTTATGATCTATAAAAATTCAAAGTGAATAACTTAAACCACGATTTATAAATAACAACACTTTATATTGCATAGAATCATAGGAATGTCGTACATAAATCTGTCGTTAAATTTAGCACTCTTGACTTTGTCCAATTAGTATTCAAGTCGGAAAGTTCTCCCAAAAAAATGAGGAAATCTAAGCAATTTCTACTAACACTGGGTTTAATCTAATCAATTAGAAGATTGAAAAATAAGATAATTTATTATTTAAGATAATTAAGATAATACCACGTTCAAATCGTATTTTAGACTTTATATTTTCTTTTATTCTGATAAAATTTTCTTGAAAGATTTCGAAAAATGATAACCTGTGATAAATCATTTCAAGATTCTTTATGAAAAAAATGGAGTAATGTTAATAAATCCGGACTAAGTACGGATATTTCACCTCGATATTCTGGCAACTGGGCAACACCGGATTTTTTCAAAAACCCCGCATTGAAAAATCTTTATTTTATTTTCTTTTAAATTTTAAAAGATGACAATATTTTTAAACTGCGACCCAAAGCTGGGTCTTGACTCAAACATTCAGTCAGCGAAACTTTTTTTTGTAGAGAAATGAATCCAACTTAGATGAAATTTCAGGGACTAGATAAGGGAAAATTGATGTTGAAAAACATGCGAAAAAAAATTCGCCTTGAAAATAAGGCGGTGCCAAACACCGAATTTGGTTGGATATCCAAATACGGCAAACGCATCATTTCTCATCATAACTGACAACCCGTGCAGTATATGAGAAGGCAATGCAAATCTTGCCGTGCCTAAAATATCCAAATTTGAGTCCAACTACCGTAAGATGAAAAGATGGGAATAGAAATAGACCAGGAAAAATGATTATGATCACATGGGAGAACTATTCCCTTCATTCCGATAGACATCGACACTCAACCAGTATAATATTCATACGCCAGGTTGGTCTCCTGTAGTAGAATGTTAATACATGGGCCCCGGAGAGGCGCAAGATGTGGGTTCAAGTCTCACCGGTTGACAAGGCGAATTTTTTTTCGCATGTTTTTCAACATCAATTTTCCCTTATCTAGTCCCTGAAATTTCATCTAAGTTGGATTCATTTCTCTACAGATGACAATATTTTTAAAAGAAATGGATAAGATTGTAGACTGCAATAGTTTAAATTCATTTAGATAAAAAAAAAACAAGAATATATTTAATTTTTAATGTTTATTGTTAGGAGTACGTGAGCCTGTCAGTTATTGCCGTGGAATATATGTTCGGAATCATGAGATTTGTAATAATCCTCAATTTTTAGATTTTTCTATCGTGTTTTATGGAATAACAGATCTTTGCCCTTCATAAAGGAAAAAAAAGTGGAGTCTTTTATTTGCATTTATGGTAAGATACTTGTATTGCAGTCAAATTTTCCATACGAGTTATCAGTTTTCCAGTGGGCACTTCAGAAGCGCAGGACTTCGACTGGCAGTCTAACTTTCTTATCTTCCATTTAAACACGCTTACCACTATTGTATGTTTATGAAATGCCATTTTTTATTTTGTTTCATAAACTAACAAATATCAACAGATACGTATAATATTGAACAAGCGACATTATTTTTTTTCTAAATTTTATATCCGTTGGTATCGTTTTTCATTCATGTTTGAATGGCCAGGCTTAGAGTTCCCTACCAAACGCTTCATTTGGATGACTTTTATACCTAGAACATAATTTCAAAAAAGCTACACTTATCTCATTACATTGTGTATTATGAAAATAATACAATAATTACGTTTTATATAATCGAAAAGTTTGAAGTCTTTGAAGTTTTCGAATAGAAACCTTTTCTTTTAGTCTGGGCCAGCTGACTTTGAGATCTCTTCCAAACTCCCCCATCTAGGATTCAGCATTCTGTAACACAGCACAATCCACTCCGAGAACAACCACCGGTCAACTAATCAATCGTTTTCCACTGTTTGATTCTAAAATTGCTAGTTTAACTTTAATTAAATATTTCCTTTTTGATGAACGAAAACAAAAATGCGTGCGTTGCCCAAAAGTCATGGCTTACTCCTTAAGAAGTTTATTTCAAAACCCCATTTTTTTCTAGAAGATGGCAAAACTTTACTACTGCTCATTTTAATTAAGAAGATTGATTTAGATTTCGGAATATCACAAAATAAAATTTATTTAAAAACTCGAATTGAAGGAATTAAAAATTAAGCCAAATCGAACGAGTATAGTCATATTTTTTTTTTGTATTTCAATATATTTTCAAAATCGAGAAGAAATCATATATTCAGACTCAGAATTGGAACTGAAATTTGAATTTCCTAAAAAGATTACAAAATAAGAAGTGAGGATCTGAATCAAAATAATGTTTCTTCTGCATGAATTACTCTTACTCGCCATTTACCATCAGTAAAAATTAGTTGCCAGTTATTCAGCCACTGTGTGCCAGTTCTTAGGCAAGAGTTGCCAGCTACCCCAAATTTGAAAAGTCAGAGCATCCAAACACCGAGAAAAATAATTCAATCAGAAAACAAGAAAGTCAAAGGAGAGTAAGGCAGAAATAAAGAGATCTAGAGCTGCGGAAAGGAAAAAGTGAAAGTCGGCAAAGCGAATGTAGAAGTAGCTGAAACAAAACTTGATATTAACACTCAAAACGCACCTCTGAACAACATTCCTCAAATTAGGTATTTCTGTATGACTCGAAGTGTCATGTTTGATTAGGTAGAATACGGATTTAATGTTAAAATTATGTTTTTTTACCACCATTTCTTCAACTAAGTTTCTAATTGTTCATCGAAACAATCTCAATTAATGGATCTACTTTTGAAAAACATCGTATTGGCATTCTACATATTCTATTGTATTCATATGTATTCATCTATATATATAAAAAGCAATTTCTGTATGTTTGTTTGTTTGTTTGTTTGTTTGTTTGTTTGTTTGTTTGTTTGTCCTCTATAGACTCAGCCGTCTTAAGAGCTAGAGAGCTGAAATTTGGCATGGATGCTCATTTGAACCAGGAATGATGAAAAATGTTATCAGATTTTTGGATGAACTCTTCTGAAGGGGGTCGTCCATAGAAGACAAATATTGTTTTCGCGATATTGACGTTACTTTTTGTCGGATCGTGTTGAAAATTTGCACATGAGTGTTTTGAAAGACGAGAAATCGATTTCAGGTGTCGAATTTTGTGTAAGGGGTCAGCCAAAGGGGTCGTCCATATTAACTGTTCGCTATTTTTGCGATATTGACGTTATTATACATCGTATTCATATGAAAATTGGTACATGATAGTTTTGCGTGACGTGCAATCGATTTGAGGTATCAAATTCAGTGTAAGGGGCCGGCAAAAGGGGTCGTCCATATTAAGTTTTCAGTATCTTAGTGACGTTTTTATATATCAGATTGGAATGAAAATTTGCACATAAGAGTTATTAGGGACAAACAACTGATTTCACTTATCCAAACTAAAATCAGGGGTCGGCCAAAGGAGTCATCCATATTAATTATTCACTGTTCATGCGATATTGTCGTTATTATACATCGGATTCAGACGAAAATTGGTACTCGAGAGCTTTGAGAGATGAGCAATGGATTTCAGGTATGAAATTAAGTGTAAGGGGCCGGCAAAAGGGGTGGTCCATATTAACCTTTCAAAATTTTTGCAATATCGTCGTTATTATACATCAGATTGGGATGAAAATTTGCACACGGTAGTTTTCAGGGACGGGCAATCGATTTCAGATGTCAAATGTTTGGCCAGGGGTCGACGAAAGGGGTCGTCCATATAAGTTAATTTTTCACTGTTTTTAGCAATATTGACGTTATTTTCCAATGGATTGCTTTGAAAATTTGCACACGGGAGTTTTGAGGGAAGGGCAATCGATTTCAGATATCAAAGATTATATAAGAGCGACCTAAAAGGTCTTAGCTTTTTGGCAATAATTAAGTTGTTATGCAATGATTCAGTCGAAATTTATACACGTGGTTTTTTGGCACGGTCAATTGATTACTGATTTCAAATTTAGTAGCAGATGACAGACAAAGTGATTATCCAATATTTTTGCAATTATTACTTAACAATGAATTCAGAAGTGCATCTGGAAAATGCTTGACAATTGACTTTCATACAAACTGTTCATGACATATTCCAAGTTGAAAACGAAACGGAGTTCGTATGGGATCAGCTAGTATGTATTATATTCTACACAATTTTTTTCTGAATTTTTCAAAGATTTCAAAAGTCTCATCTGTATTTTAGTGACAGATCCGATTTATTCAGTAAATTTCTGCTAGAATTTATGTTTTTCGTTATTATTTCCTTCTTGAACTTTGATCGGGTTGGGACAATTTTCAACTTCTAACTTAAATAAATTACATTTTAAAGAAACAATCTAACTTTTAAAATAGAAAAAAAAACGATTGTTTCATATTCTGATCTTTTATTCCATTGCAATCCAACTCTTTATCTGGATCTGAAAAATCACTATTCCAAGCATTGTTTTGTAGCTCTAGTTTTCTTTATTTTGAGTTTGTCAGATTTTGATCCTAATGTGTGGAATTGAAAATCTCAGCTCAAAGTCTTGATTCGATACTTTAAGTTATTTTCTTATACGTTCCTCATGTTGTAATATAAATCTAATTCAAATTCCAGCTGTAAACCTATGACTGTTTCAAATGTATTATCTGAATTTGCAAGCAGTTAGTACCCGGCTTTTCCCCCTCTTCTATAACCATTAAGCTTAGAGCTGATTTTCGCAACACAATATGATAAAGTACCCGTCGATGAGTACTGTTCCTCACCAATATGAGCAATGGTTTTGTTTTCATTTTACACCTTCATCATCAGCAGTATAAGGTGCTGCAAAGATAAAAGAGCCGTGATAGTTAATCGTGAAACCATTGACCACACTGACTTGACTGGAGAACAAAAATTCAACCATTTTCTGTCTAATTTTTTGTTGTCAGCTTTTGCAGGTTCGCAATACCGACGGCAGGTGGCGAACCTGAGAAAATTTGACAAAAAATGCCCTGTAGGAAAAATGGTCCTGTTTAGCCCGATTTTATCGTAGAAATTGCGTGTTTTATTTTTAAAGTTGGGTGGCATTTCCTAACTGGGATAGCATTTCTTCAAATCGATCGATGCGCACTCTAGAATCGACATTGCGTACTGTTGAAAAAATGATTTTTTTGTTTTTTTTTCTGGAAAAATTATCCAGAAAACGAAATCGAGTGTCCAGTCAGTATGGTCAGTGGTGAAACTATTAAACAAATCACTTCTGCTAAACGCTCTCGCGCTGCCTGTTCAGTAGTTTGGTATCAGCGCACTCGTGCATAGCACTAGGCTCATAGTTTATGCTTATTGATGGAAATGTTACGAAACTTTCTCAATTAAAAGTGAAAGTAGTTTTCTTCTTCTAAAACCAACCTCAACTCTCATCGACAGCCGCTGCTAGGCTTTGGGTCTTGGACTACCATCATTATCGGACAACCGCTACCACCATCAGTCGTGTGGGTATTTTGTTTCCCACTTGCTCTCCATATCACCATCTCGTTCGTTCACTCGCACTTTCCGGCAGCGCGAGCTCTTTAAACTCGTCCCAATCGGTGCTGCTACAGGTTGGAATTGGTTACAGTTTGGCTGGTTTGTGATTTTCCCGCTAGCTTTTTCCTCCACACATCTACCCCACACACACGGAAAACTTGAGGGGGCTGGAAAATGTTATCTCAGATTTTAATCGAAAATAAAAAAAAAATGCAAGATTAAAAGGAACAGAAAATGTTAGAACAAGTTTATGTATAAAAATGGAGGGAGTTTCGTTGCTAGCTCATCATTTAAGCAGAAAATTTGTAGCAAGCAGTAACAAAACAAACCCTCCTACCCCCCTCACTTAAGAAAAAGGCTAATCCCACACCGAAAAAACTTTTCACATAAACGCTACGTGAAAATATACATAGATTTTTGCCACCATGAAAATCATTTGAAATCTACGTGAATTTCAGGTAGCAAACAGAGCTCATGCAGCAAATGGAATTCACGTAATTTTTATATGAGTTGCAAGTGAATTCCACTTGAAGCACGCGAGAGGGGGATTTGCTCTGCTACATGCGACTCACGTAGATTTGAATAAAATATTAACGTATTTTGTTTTCTTTCGCATACTTAAAAAGAAAAGAAAATTTAATTTTTAAAGCGATTTTATTTAGCGGTGTAAATAAAAGAACATAACTTTCAACATTTACACTTCACAATAAACAAAAATTTCATTTCACTTTAACTTACGACTTATGGCGCCGGCAAGGAAATTGTATTCGGTGCGCCTCCGTTGCAGTTGCTTGCTCGACCAGCAGCTCAGACTCCTTAATCTGTTGAAATGACAGAAGATTGAAATAATGATCATACAACAAAAAAATTACTACTTACAAAAAAACAGCTTCTAGATCACCAATCAACCTTTCATTTCTCAGCTGAGCGTACTTAGATCCACGCCATATTGAAAACTGTGTTCCTTCACATAGATTTTACGTGAATGAGCCATTCAGAGCTATGTGAACATCACATAGAATACACCAGATTCGTCTATACTTGGCTGACCACTTGATTTTCACGTAAATCGAATGTGTTTGTGTTTTGTCAGCATCCAACTATGTGAATTTCACGTAAGAATCAGGTGATTATTTATTTGCTCTTACGTGCTTCACGTAAATCAAGCAAAAATTCACGTAATGAGTGGCTACGTGAAAATCCAGGTGAATTCAACGTTCCTTTTTCGGCTCAGTGCGGTTATTTCTTGATTTGTTTATCACGCTGGGCCACATTGAACCATTAATGTTTGAAAAATAACCATAATGGAAGCTTTGTGGATCAAGTCGTTTTATGAGTTTTCTGGGAAAACTCATAAAATGAGATTTCACCGAGAACTTGGATTATGGTTATTTTTCAACCGTTTGTTAAAACTGAAAAAACGGTTATAAAATAACCGTTTTCCTACAAAATCATGCAGGGTGCGTTTCACTGCAACTAAAATGGGAGATTTCCAAATTCAATATAAAATAATCAAGGACTAAAGGAGATATGCCGTTTTTTATTGTTTTTTTTAATTGCATTTTATAATAAGTTATATTCCGTTGAATACATCAACTAATAGATATTTTAAACCGGTTTGGTCTGATGAACAATCTTCCGGATAAAATAAAGAACTTTTGTAGGATTGCGCAAGCGAATGCCTACTAGCCTGAATATTTTCCTGGAATAAGCAAAGAAAGCTTATATAAATATCCGTGTTAAAATCAGTGTTCTAAATTTTTACCTGTTCCGCCGTCCGGAAGGTAGATGAAATCAACATCTGGTACATTGCTGATTGCGGATATTGCTTCAAATATCTCATCCTATTGGCTCATCCGGCTGCAGTTACTCGATGCGGTCAATATATATTCAACTGCTGCATATTGGTTCTCAGGAGGCAGCTTCCACCAGAAAGTCTGGATGTTTCCCCCATTCGCCGGAATTGTCCATGGGATTGCCATCATCGATACTGGAAAAAACGGATTGTAAATAACACGAATGAGTGGAGCACAACAATGTTAAAAATGCAAATTACTTACCCGTGGCGATTGTATTTACAGATTAATTTGCACCAAAAAATTTCCAACTAGCGAATCGAAAAAAAACAATGGCGGAACGCTCACTAAAAACAACCAATTCATTACTGTTGTTACGGAATTTTCAACCATTTTTTTGGTTTTCAACAAGAACTTAGAATATGGTTAAAATTCAATAGTTCATTCTGGTTGAAAAACAACAATTATCAAAGTTTTCGAAAGAAACCCAAAAAACGGTTGAAAAAAATTCAATAATGGATATAAAAAAACGAGCGTGATCTTCATGCCTGAATTAAAAAAACAGTTGTAGAATCATGTCATTGTCGCGTTGATGTCAGAATTTCACTTTTTTATAGGTTATACTGTAGAAACCACTATGTCCGAAATGCTTTATTCAAAATATTCGTACCAAAACTGAAAAAAAAACATTTAAATTTGAAATTTTGTGTAATATTTACCATTTTTTCGTTAAGTATCGCATAGCTTATGTTATTACTTACTAGAACCGTCATGAAATTGGCTTTTCGGTAAATATAAATTTATTGTAAAAAATGTGCGTTGATATGTATCAAATCCAGTGCGAAGTTGAATTTAGGTCCAAGAAAATCTTGAAAATAGCATATAGAAGAAAAATTCTAAAAACATCGAAACTTTTGAAAATTCGTCAAGGATTCTGTGTTTCGTATGTTAAGAATCTAAAGGTCTGGCTTGCTAGAAATCTCATAAGAAAATATATGTGTGTACCCAAACGCACAATTAAACGTTTATTATGTGTATATTGATTTAAGTGCCCCAAAAAGTGTTTGACAGGTAAAATCACTTGTATTTTACTTCACAGATTGAAAATTGTATTGCTACGCGCAGTGTTGCTTGATATACTGACATTCTTGTGAGAAGATATTTCCGTTTATATAAAAGTTATGTTTTGTAATTTAACATAGGATTTTTTTAAAAGTATTGTGATGAAAATTGTACATTAATTTAAACTAATATGACACCTGCTTTAAGATAAGCGGACATGGTGCGCTTTGCCCCGCTTCGACATTTTTATTTCAAATTGCTCAGTAATATAAATTATTGAATTAGGATTTTGTTTTGTTTTTTTCATGAATTTTAAGACCCATGTTCATTATTAGAACAGATGACAGGTGTTTTTTTTTTGCTTTTAGATGCTGGAATTTCTTACGAGAAAAGTTCAAAAATAGAAAGAAAAACTTCTAAAAAAATTTGTTTTCATTTTTTGTCAAATTTACGTGATATAAAAAACTTAGAAGGCAGAGTTCCGAAAATCAATCAAAACAAACACTCAGGATGCGTTTCCTGTTGGAAACATTCTGATTGTATAATGGGATAGCGCCTCTCGCAACTGCTTCGCCTGGCTGGTATGCAATCTCGATCAGCGCTCCTATCAGCTATGCAAACCGAGTCGCATCATTCAGAATCATCGGTTTAGCAAACATCGCATATCGGAGATGAGGGAGATACAAACTGATCCATTCTGAATGTAGCTCACTCAGTATCTGCCTGAATTATATGAAATTCAAAATTATTTTTTGCAGGGCGAAAAAAATCAAACAGTTGTGCGGGACACCATAAATTCTCAGTAGTTTTAACGTGACGGACGACAGTTTAATAAGAGAACTTGTAAAAATTGAAAAACCCGGCGAAAGTTAACATCTTTCCCTCACAAACACAACTACAATTTAATTTTGATCAAACTGATGTTAAAAAACGTTATAACAACATATAAATTTATTAATTTGCTATATATCAAATCAAACAAAATTCGCTAATGATCGGCTTCATGTATCACTCACTCACTGCCTGATCCATTCACTCCTGATCGAAGACCAACAAGATTCGCCATATGCATTGCGCATTGGTGAGATTCCAATTTGATGATGGTGCTGCACTGTTTCGACAGCAAGCATCGTGCGAGGTTATCTGTATTTTAGCGATGAATTGAACGATCAATGATCGGGCAGGTCCAGTAGCAATCAATAACGAAACCCGACCGCTGTACGTTCAGGTGCGAAGTGCAATCAGAAACATTCATTGAAAATGAGTGATATTCGGAACACTGTTAGAAGGTCCACAAATGTTTATAAACGCTTAAAAGTGTAAATAGAACAAACTGGCATTTTCAGCAATGTTGAAAAATATTTGATTAGTAAAATACTGATGGTGGCGCATCTTGCCTGCTCTGTGCATTTTGTACCTAGTTCCCCTACTAGTAGTGCTTTTCTAATCATATCATCATTGGCGCAGTACACTTATCAGCATATTTCAGACATATAATTAGTTCCAATTGGCACTGAAATTGTTCAACCTCTCCGCTGGGTGTAGAAAGTATTGTTTTAATGGGGAAAGTGTGTCTATACAATATATCATCTCATTATTTCTAAATTTGCTTGAGTACGAATTCCGATGAAAATCTTCGACTTTTGTCATATTCCACGTTGTTTTTGTTTGCACTGAGCCGAAAAAGGAACGTTGAATTCACCTGGATTTTCACGTAGCCACTCATTACGTGAATTTTTGCTTGATTTACGTGAAGCACGTAAGAGCAAATAAATAATCACCTGATTCTTACGTGAAATTCACATAGTTGGATGCTGACAAAACACAAACACATTCGATTTACGTGAAAATCAAGTGGTCAGCCAAGTATAGACGAATCTGGTGTATTCTATGTGATGTTCACATAGCTCTGAATGGCTCATTCACGTAAAATCTATGTGAAGGAACACAGTTTTCAATATGGCGTGGATCTAAGTACGCTCAGCTGAGAAATGAAAGGTTGATTGGTGATCTAGAAGCTGTTTTTTTGTAAGTAGTAATTTTTTTGTTGTATGATCATTATTTCAATCTTCTGTCATTTCAACAGATTAAGGAGTCTGAGCTGCTGGTCGAGCAAGCAACTGCAACGGAGGCGCACCGAATACAATTTCCTTGCCGGCGCCATAAGTCGTAAGTTAAAGTGAAATGAAATTTTTGTTTATTGTGAAGTGTAAATGTTGAAAGTTATGTTCTTTTATTTACACCGCTAAATAAAATCGCTTTAAAAATTAAATTTTCTTTTCTTTTTAAGTATGCGAAAGAAAACAAAATACGTTAATATTTTATTCAAATCTACGTGAGTCGCATGTAGCAGAGCAAATCCCCCTCTCGCGTGCTTCAAGTGGAATTCACTTGCAACTCATATAAAAATTACGTGAATTCCATTTGCTGCATGAGCTCTGTTTGCTACCTGAAATTCACGTAGATTTCAAATGATTTTCATGGTGGCAAAAATCTATGTATATTTTCACGTAGCGTTTATGTGAAAAGTTTTTTCGGTGCGCTCGATGTGACCGCTTCATAGCCGCGTGAAAGGGGAGAGGGGTTTTACCGTTCCATGGAGATTTTTTTTTTCAAGAAACATTTTCAGTTCAAGAAGTGATGAGAAATTACTGGATCTCAAAAGGTATTTTGAAATAAGTGTTTATAAATATTTCAGAAAATTGGCTCATATTACTCTAGGACCTAGGTCTTAGATGTTTTATCAAGGGATGATCATCCTTAAGGATGAAAATCTTGGAAAAACCTAGACGTTTTATTTTACGACACTACATATATGACGTTCAAAAATTGAAACTAATTAGTTTTGAATTGTAAACTTCAAAATACAATTCCATGAAGTTTTCGTTTTGAATCTCAAATCTTAAAATTCAAACCCCTTTCTCGTCTTTTAACTGGGTTTTCCTTAAGAAGTCTAACTAAACAAGTTCAGAATTTGAAACCAACCATTTTACCTTCAATTTTTTTTTAATTTAATATTTATTCAACCCATCAACTATCTGGTAGAAATGTGACACGTGTTTAAACCCAAGATAGCCAACAGAATGAGCAAAATAAAATTAAAACCCCGGTATTCATTACATTGTTACTTCAATAACTTATTATATTGTAAAAACAATCGTTCATGACATGACAAATTTTTTTTCTCCATAAAATCAATTTTAACCTCAATTTTTTAATACATATTTTTATGATGGAGACTTTCAACCTTTGGCTGGTTCGTCTCTGATTTTCTATTTCAGGTTGCTCTTCTAAGTGCTGAACTCCACATCCGAAAGGGTTTTGATAAATTACACAAAAAAACAAAATTCACATTTTTCCGAGGTACAAAGAAAATAAGGTCTAATGTTGGTTGATTTGTGTGCCCTGATTCCAAATATACAAATATAATGAGTTTTATTTGTAGCATTTTTTGTTTTTGAAAATATGAAAACATCGATTGAGAAAATTTTACACATTTCTGACAAAACTGACTTCTAAGAAAAAGTTATAGCAGTTGTTTGTGTCTACTTTTCCTCATTCTGTCAAAAACGGGATTCCCGTCACGGGAATTCAGAAGAATTTTAAGATAAGTTATGAACCAAATAGAATTTTTGATATTTTCAAAGAAAAGGTCAACTATTGTTATAATCTTTAACAAATCGGTTCAATGATATCAAATCTTTTATCTTATATATTAAGTAATATTAGAAAAACTTGTAGTGATATCTTTTCAAATTTATAGGATTTAGTTTAGCTTTTAAGATCGTTGAATATCTGAAATTAGAATAAGGCTATGATCAAATATTATCCGGGCACTTCATATCGGTGATAGCTAGCAGCATTGTGTTGGTTATGAAAAGGACTATCTTTCCTATTTTTTTTATTTTTAATCTAACGTGTTCTTGAAAACTCATAAATTGTAATTTTTTTTTTTAATTTGCTTAGGTACAAATGTTTAAGAAGTTTAAGGAGTCACTCAAGGATGCTCATGAAGTTCAAACCAATAAATTATCATAATTTAAACCAATTCAAATATCATAATTTTGCAGAGGTTTTGCTTCTGTTGTAAAAATAATAGATCAATGGAGTAAGCCATGACTTTTCGACGACGGGCGCGTTTTTCTTTCACTCTGCCAAAAATTTAATTTAATTATCGAATAATTTGGAAATTTGAAGTTTAAAAGTTAAATATCTTTGTATAAGTACTCGACAGAAGTTTCCTATGTGTTTTTGATACTTTTTGCTTTATTGAAACCTTGTTGGCGAGCGTGGAGTTGGGTTTGGATCATTATAAGTAACCTTTTGTTTCAAGTTTGCGCCCCGAAAAGAAGAGAATCATGGAAAGCCCATCCGAAAAGTTGGTTGGCGGAGTGAAAACTGAAAAAAAACCTGAAACTATTATTTTGATAAAGTGAATTGGAATTTTGTGATGAACAATAAAGCACGACGGCCGTATCATTGGTGGAAGATACGATTGTTCTTAGGGCAAGGGTTCGACAGTTTTGGGAGGAGGTGTCTTTGAAGAATTGATTGGAGGAAAAATATTATACCACAAGTCTTAGTCAAATTCTTTTGAAAAAGATCCAAGCATGAGTGTCAGAATCATTGCTCCCCCGGCTTGAAAATATGTTTTTCAGAGAGTGAATCCTACCAATCCAGTGATTGCGTTGAGTGTTGTATCCTGGAACAATGAAGAGGCCTACACACGTGCAAAATGTGACATACCTAGTTTTTTTTTTTATTTAGTTTAATTTTTGGCTGAACAGTATCGGTGCTTTTTATTTTTTCATGTTACTATGGCATTGGCCTGCAGAGTGCACTTTCGAAATAAAACATGATCGCGGATCATGAGGCGCCGTAATTCGCAAAAGCCGCTAGCCAATACAGGGCTACTAGAAGGAGGCAATCATCATCATCATCATCATAGCAAAGGTTGCTCTTCACTTGTGTTCTCTCAATGTCAGCAAGATTTTATGATTTCTTTACACAACACAATTCTACAGAAAAAATTAGGAAAACACATCAGAATAAACGAACTCAAAATACAAAGGTAATATTTCCCTCGTTTTCAAAACATCAGCATTGGCTGCAATAAATATTTCCAAATTTAACAATATGCCTTTTTGTTCAGACCCTATCACTATAGGGTAGCATGCAAACAGTTTAATAAAAGCCCATTATTGTTCAAATCAACTTTGGGTCACATATATATATATATATATATATATATATATATATATATATATACATATATATATATATATATATATATATATATATATATATATATATATATATATATATATATATATATATATATATATATATATATATATATATATATATATATATATATATATATATATATATATATATATATATATATATATATATATATATATATATATATATATATATATATATATATATATATATATATAATATATATATATATATATATATATATATATATAATATATATATATATATATATATATATATATATATATATATATTTTATGTTCAACAACTTGGACCTTGATGGACCTAATCGAATATGAAAATTAAAAAATCATCAACTACACCTTTGTTCATAGAGAAATAACAAGTTAAGAAACAGTATTTTGATTTTTTTAATGAGCAATGAATAAATGTAATCAGGTAAAATCTTTAATATTCATCCACATTATTTTTATCATATTTTTTGGCATTAAAATCTTTAAACAAGGAAAAATTTCTAAAGATTTCAGTGCTCTATTAATCAAATTTTTTCTCTTTCAACTCTTTTCGAGAGCGAGTATTGGCGCTATAACCATGGTCGATGACCCGAGATGATGGTACAAAGGATGCGTTTATCAAGTTTTACAAGCTAAGGTAAAATCAGCAATTAGAGTTAGTAAGTTTAGATTTTCTATCACACACCATAGAAACGTTAATTTTATCAGATACTCTGCACAACATTTTAACAGTACTAAAAGATATGTTATCTTAAGCTTCAAGGACTAATCAACTATGGAATATAAATGACATGACAGTGGTTCTCATAATTGTCTCAACTGTGATCTGGAGGGACGTTGACAGCTTATAGATTTTTGAGGGCATTAAAAGGACCTAAAGGGGCAGTGTATTCTCAACCAAATTCATATTTTCACTTATAACGAAGGAACTTGTATTGAAGTCACCAAACGAAACGTCAAATAGTGATTCAAATTAATTCAAAATTTAACAACAAATACACACCAGGTAATTAATTTAATATCTTTCTTCATATTTCGTGAAAAGCTTTTAAATATGTTTTAGCGCTTGTTTAGAAAAGACAATTTCCCACAGGAAAGTTTAATTTTGTAAACAAGTTTTAAAATTGCCTTAGTTTTTTGGTAGGATCCCCGAAAATATTGAATTTCATGAAGCTTTTATAAAACGGTTGTAAGGGAACTTTACAGGGTGATTTTTAATAGACGGTAATATATCGGTATCGAAAAAGGCGGAGTGTTAGAGACTCAAAAATCGCGTTTAGAGCTTGACAGCTCTATGAGCTCCTAACAGAATTATTATTTTGTATTTTAAATACCTATCTCGAATACACAGCCTTGCTTAAAAGTGTGTACAATCGAAATGTCGGGCTTCGAACTTATAAAATATTTCAACCAGGTAATATCACTCAGATACCGATGTATTTTATAAAATTTATATTTAATTACACCATTGTTAGTAAATCCTCCAAGGTTTAAATTATCTGCTTGGAATATTCTTAATTTTTTTATTATTTGTAGATTATTATTCGTTTCACAAACTTTTCAAATTTCCGTCTATTCATCGGTTTTCTTAATCGCTGAGTTAGGCTTGGGTCCGAGTGAGTTTTATTTTATTTTTTCTTATTTTCATTTCGCTGAATCTTACCCCAACAGCAGCGATTGGACGGCTATAGCTGTAAGTAAAAATTTGTGTTTTCCTCATCGAAGTGCGCTCGGTCGGTCATCAGGCAAATTATGCTCGCTGAAGTCGGCCGAAGATTTTCCTCCTCTATTTAGCTGCGATGGATCTCGGATTCGAATCGAAGAACCGGCACGAAATGGGAAAAGTAAAACCGGTCCAACATACGAACATACGAGCAGTTGAAGAGAAAAACAAATCGCACCTATCAAAGCCTTTAAAAGTGCAAATTGTTTAGCGGCACGTAGTTACTTGGAAGAAGTTGATAGAAGAAGAAAAAAACAGCTGAAGGTGGCCATCGCGGTTTGGAGGCACGTGTGGCTCCATGGCAAAACATGCAGAGCGCAACGTGTGTAAGCTGCAATCTATTTTTCGGCCACCAGCCGCCAGCCGCCGGCGTTGAGCGCCCGCTGATGGTTATGGTTTTTTGGGGCAATGGTAATTTCAGCTTGTTAACTGATCCAGTTTGTGGGGCTCTTTTATGAGCTCAGTTATGCATTTTGATTGTTATATAAAGCCGTTTTTAAAAGGTCTATCTAAGGGCTGGGAAAATAAGTTCATTGGCTAATCTGAATTTATTATTTAATTTTTTGGCTAATCTTTATTTACTGTTTTTTTTTAGCTTTTTCAATGCTTTTTTATCACAACAGCCCAAGCAACCAAAAGTCGCGTTTTTACTTAAAGATGGAACTCCGAAGTTCACATTTGGCTGAAAAAATGTTTTATGAGAACTTCAGGTGACTCTTGTCGCGTAAAAGTTACTCAGAAACTTCCATCGCCCTTTGAAAGGTTAAACTATCGATAACGAAACTTCTAAGCGCTTTTAATGGAACTTCTTTCAAGAAGGTCGATAACGTTCGCGTAACATTCCAAAACGCACCATTAAGATACTTGAAGGTGTTTTAAAGAACCGTCATGTCAAATGTCAAAAATGTCTGTCAATTTCTTGTCATGGTATTTGTTTTGTTTATGTCTGTACTGATATTTACAAATGGAATTCAAGATTTTTTAGAATTTTTCTTATAAATGTTAAGATATTCGAATAAATTTGGTGATGCGAATTTTTGTTATGATTCATATTGTGTACTGAAAGTCCTTTGAACGAAATTAGGTACCTTCTATTGACCAACCCACTCAATCATCCCAAATGACATTAAGTTTAAATACTAATCATTACAGTGGCAATTAACTATTGCTGGATTGGTCGAGAGGCTGGTGAGTTTCATTGCAACCTAGAGAGCAGCGGTTCAATTCTCTAGGCGTGTAAGCAGCTTTTGTAATCAAAACAATACAATTAAAATCAATGAGATAGACCATGATAGACCGGCAACATAGCAATCTGACATGTGGTTGTCAGAGCAATCTGTCAATCGGATTTTTTTTCGGCGCGTAGAAGTTTCTTGACATTCTCTTAAAAGCTGAATAGCGGTCTCTACAGCCACCTAAACGAACTTGAAAGTAGCTTTAAGAACTTAAATTTTGGGCTGATTAGCATTCTCTTCAGACACAAACGAGAGCTGATTGAGCTTCTATGGAACCTTTTTAAGGGAATTCTGGTTGCTTGGGAAGCTTTCTATTCAGCTTGATTATTGAAATATCATTAAACAACGTATCGATCGATATAGATTACGTAGTTTAGTATTTTTTTTCACAAAAAACTGAGATTAAAAGGTTATTAAGTAGAAAATATGTTTTATAAAAATGTGATCTATTTATATTCATTTGAACGATAAACAATCACACTTCAGAAGTTCAATGTAGACGACAAGAGAGTACCAATATATATTTTCTCAATTTCGGCTTTAGCTGACATGTTTAGAAAACTTAGATAAAAAAAAATCTCTCTTTCCCCCGGTCAGACACAGAATCCATCTAACAGATTATTTTCAACCCCTCCGAGAAAAGTACACAACCAAAAAAAACACGTCCAGAAATTCTCCTATTCCTCCTCATTAGTACGGATCCTTGAGCAGGTGTGAGCTTAGAAGGACCATGCAAGGTAGAAGGAGCATAATAAAACACGCAACACAAAAATGCAAACCCAAAAAAAAATCACCGTCCGTGATGAAAATCAACCTGCGGAAGGCCAAATCAAAATAGCCCTTCAACAACGGAGAAGGGGGCCTGAAAACTGATGGGAAAAGGGAACGCCGGTGAAAAAATGTAAACCTTTAAAAAAAGCGAAATACCGGCGCAAAAAAATTTGGAAGAATCTGCTCGCTGCTTCTTTTGACTATATAGGACTAAATCGGTACCTACCCCATGCCCGTGTCATCAGTCTTGGTACTGCAGGACCCGAACAATGGGTTTCGTTTTTATTTCTCGACAGATGGGACTTCAGGATCTATGAATGGTTTTTCAATATGTGTATGAATAAGGCCAAAATCTGACAACGTATATGAAGTGTTTGAAAGGGTACTTTTGGTTTCTGAAGAGGCGTCACGAACTGTGTTTTTTCGACGATTCAACCATTCTCTTCAATGGAATGAAACTAAATGCACCGAAGTTCATTATTGTTAAGATATTTTTAGCTCTTTAAAAAATGGAAACATGAAAAATAGAGAAACTTTTGGTATAGCTCCTGAATTTAACAAGGATTATTAACTGATAAATGAAAAACCTGTTATGTTTCAATCCCAATCTGCTCCCGTACAGGGTCTAACACAAAACGCTAGTCCACTAACCGCTGCCTGATGAGTCCGCTAACTTATTAACTTATTAATTTTTTCACTAACTTTTTAGTTAGCCGAAAATGGATATGGCAAAATAGAATTTGGTCGATCTGAAAATAATTGAAATTTCAGGTTAATTTTATTTTACGACAATAAAATTATTGTACTTTAAAAAAAATACAGTCCCCCCACAATCATTAGTCACTTAACGTATCCTTTCAGCACAAAATGCTTGTTAATTCGGGTGTTAGTTGACCAAATATCAAGCATTGCATGAATTTTAGTCATTAAATGCTTCCTCTTTGAGTTCAAATATGTTTTTCATTGAAATCTTGTTTAAAAATAACATAATTTACCGAAACAGTCAACGTTTTTCAAAACCACAATTATGGGTCAATATTGACGACCGTAACAATTATTAGTCAAATTGCTCACAATTATTAGTCACATAGAAGTCCATGGCAACACCCGAAAATCAACATGGAAATCATCATGTTTCTGGCGAACATTCAGGGGCATTCTTTGATAGTATAAATTCCAGGGGCATTTGGGTAGAGCTATAGCAACCAAGAAATGTTTTGCTTTGCTAGCAAAAAAGTGACCCATGATTGTGTGGAATTTGGTAGATGTTTTAACAATTATGGGTCAATTTAATTTTGCAAATAATTTTAAAGTTTCGCGTTTTAGTCGCTCCGTTTCATTTGGAAAACGCTAACTAGTCCTTTTTGTTTATATGAGACCTTTTT
This sequence comes from Uranotaenia lowii, assembly GCF_029784155.1. Classification (NCBI taxonomy): domain Eukaryota; kingdom Metazoa; phylum Arthropoda; class Insecta; order Diptera; family Culicidae; genus Uranotaenia; species Uranotaenia lowii. Next base: position 327,652,687 of record NC_073693.1, read on the forward strand.
ATTTTGTTGGAATTTTTCAAATACCCGCATAAGGGGCTAAACCAGGGGTGAGCAACGCGCGGCCCGCGGGCCGCATGTGGCCCGCGAGACCCTTTTGTGCGGCCCGCGAAGATTTTTTCAAATTTTTATGCCTGTACTTTTTTCTACAATGGATAGTTAGGAAAAAATTCTGGCATTTGAAGCGTTTATTATGTTCTGTTTTAGGCTTAAATGCACTTTCATTTATTGGCATAACGTAATATTGGAGAGCTTTTTTATTCAGCATACTTTTTCCTTATTATTTAACTCCTACCACTTTGAGAGCAAAATCCATAAAAGTGAGTCGAAGGAGCAGCCATAAATCGGAACCTACACATGATAAAAAGAATTTCGAAGCCCGTTTAGTGAAGTCATTATTTCCATTTCAAGCAAAAATAAAGTTGAATGATAAAAAATATGCTCAGCAGATAATTTTTTTTAAATTATTCTATCCAAATCGGCAAAAATGTTTGTTCTATTAGCATTCAAATACTGGCAAAAAAAATTCAACAAAAAACTTGAGATTTATTTTTAATTTCTGAATATTGACGAAAATTGCGAAAATTAAATAATAAAGTCAGGGTGAACGATTTTAGATTGTTTATCATCATGAATCAGCCGGCATCAATGTTACCCACAAAAAATATTAGTTCTTGAAAAAATAATAGATATCTGAAATTTTCTGATTCCACTCAAAATATCTTTGATGATTATCTGTGATGCTTTTTTTCAGAAATTTTATAGAAAACTTATCACAAACATCGATAAATTGAGTTTTTTCACTTATTGAGTTATTTCAGTTATTTCACTTCGCAATCCACATTACCAGTGTCAAAATATTGCTCTAGGAATCCTATCACAATGATATCTAAATAAGACTAAAAATGATAAAAATTCTAAAATCAAAAATGTAGTTTTGAAAATAGTTGCCTTAAAATATGTGAAATTGAACATTTTTCAACCTTGCTCAACATCTGAATGCAATGATCCAATACAGAACTAAATTAAAAAACGGGTTTTTTAACGTTTGTAGAAAAAACATCTAGGCTTTGAGGACAAGTATTAATTGTGGAAAAACCTAAAAGAAAGTCAAATAGCGATCAAAAGTACAACGTTAAGAAGACAATGATTTCCTTAAAATTATTTTTATCACACTCTTAGTTATCACTGTGGTTAACTCCAGAAAATTTTTAAATGGAAGTGATGACGAATAGTATCATCGGTTTAAACAAGATTGTTGTAAGAACGAATGTTCGCCAAGAAGTACTATTAAAAAATTGAGAGAATTTAAAAATGACAAAGATTTAGCGAGGTACCTTTTCAATATCAGGTATTTAAAAAGCCGTGTTGAATTACTGTTTTTGAGCACGTGAAATCGTTTCATCCTTCCTTTTTCAGATTAGTTTCGCAAAAATTTGTAGTTATGAATGTGTTTTTGAATGTTATGTTGTGAAGCTCTGATAATAATCACAAAAAAATTATATGCGGCCCGCCGGCATAATTTCAAATTTAAATTGGCCCGTTGGTTCAAAAGGTTGCTCACCGCTGGGCTAAACGGTTTAAGATGTCAATCTTATAACATTAGAAATTTTTGCGATAGTTCAACAGATAATTTTTAACGTATGACAAAAACTATTCAAACAGCATCTTTACTGTTATCAAGCGCACTCATGATATTTTTAATGCACTTTGATGATATTATAGATAAACTAAAAATAGAAGCATGAACAAATTTATTTTAGTTCAGTACACCCAAAATAATCTGCACGTAGCGGCTACGTGAAAAACTATATAATTTTTATCCAAATGATTTTCACGTAGCTTCTACGAATAAAATATATAAACGCTCCCCTAATAAGAATTGCCGCTTCATGAATGTCAGCTAAAATTTACGTGAATTTCAGATAGTTTCAACTCGGTTGGATGGCGATAGCAACGTGAAATTAATTTAGTATCGAGGTGTTATTTGAATCAGTTTCATTGTTTGTTTTGATTGTTCATAGAGTTGTTTTTGACATTTCTTACGCACACTTGCTGAGCGTGTACAGATGAGACGGGACAATTAACCTCGAAAACTCTAGGTACAAAAAACAGGCAGCTGGTCGACACACATGGTCGTTTTTGAGGTTAATTGTCCCAAAATTGAAAAGTGTTGGTGCAACAACCAGCATAATATCACGAACTGTACCAGTGGCAAATAGGACTATACTATTATTTTATTTTGAAAAGCATTTTTAATAATAATTCAACCATAAAATAACGTAAAATCTTCTATTATATTGTGGAATGTTTCCACCAGTTACTGTGAGATGCCATTGTATATGTTTTTGTTGCTGCTGCTACTTATCGTACCAACAGTGTTGCTGTGCCTGTAATGTTAAAGCAAAAATTAAAATTGATATAAATTTGCATCCTGCAATCTTGACTTACCGGTAGATGTATTTGAGGACCACCAGTTTAGCTTACTCTGATGGCCTTTTCCTGAATGCATTGGTCCTCCAGCCGCTTCAAGATTGATAAAATCATCACGACCATCTATCAGATCAAAATTGATTTCCACTTTCGTTGTACAGATCTACAAATAATTTTAAAAAATAAATAAAAACATGAATAATTAAGATTAAACCGGAAAAAAAATCTTTCTACTCACTGTTTTCTTTTTTCGGTTCTCCTCCTCCTCTTCGACATCGATATTGGACCCACCAGAACTTGGAAAGACAGCGAGAACACCATATGTGGACAGAAGTAAACAAAAACTGATGATTGGTTGGGCCGTTTTTTTTTCTTATTAGAATAGCATGCTACAAGCTCGTTTGAAAAGCTCAAAACGGATTTCAATTCATTCACTTAGACTTTACGTGAATTTCATGTGTCATCTATCAGGAAGGAAAGAAGTTATAACAAGATCACGTAGAATCGATAATATGCAACAAAATCTTACACCCAAAATAATCTTCACTTCGTGGCTACGTGAAAAACTACATAATTTTTATCCAATTGATTTTCACGTAGATGCAACGAAATCAATATGTAAACGCGTCCTTATAGGAATTTGTGCTTAATGGGACTCACCTGTGATTTACGTGAAATTTTAGTAGGTTCAACGCGGTGTGTTTGTGAAAGCTACTGAGAAAGTTTTCAGTTTTGAAATAAAATCTATGTCGTTTTATTTGCTTCATTATTTATTATGATTGAACTAAAACCAAATTTCACTATTAAAAAACTTTATTTTGAATATATTTCCTCACTTACACTACAATCAAAACATTCCATTTTCTGCTCAGCTTGGTTTATGGAATCCTGCAAAAAAAATCACATTAAAAAAAAATAATTATTATATTGAAAAATAACTTACCATTGTTGCGTTAATGGTGTTCTGTTGAACATCCTATCTGGAGAGTCTTAAAAAACGAGCGCTCTTCACCAGGTCCAATAAAAGAAAACTTGCATCCAGAGCCATTGCTGCCAAAAGATGAAAAACAAAAGTTTAATCATTATTCATAGTCATTATCATTATCATCGGATCATTATCATTATCATTATCATTATCATTATCACTTACCAAGAAGGCAAAGCTGAATCCAATTAAGTTCTAATTCGCAATTTGATTTCCCGAAAAAGGTTTAAAAACTTCTAATTTTTATTTAATCATCAGACACAAAAATATTCACAACACCTAACGAAATCAGCTGGCTGACAACTCCCTTTTCTAATAAGAATATACTGAGACAAATGAAACAGAACGGATATTAATCATCCACTTAGATTTTACGTGAAATTCATGCGTCAGTTATGTTGAAGTAAAGTAGTTAATACCAGAGCTTCCTTCATACACTGTGCTTACTAAAAACACACGTAGAATCGATATTATGCAGCAAAATCATAGTTTACGTGAAAAATCCCGTAGAAAAAATTTCTTTATTATTTTGGGTGTAGTTTACGTGAAAAATACCGTAGAAATAATTTCTAAATTATTTTGGGTGTAGATATCAGCAGTTCAAATGACCAGTGACTAATAATTGTGTGTGACCCATGATTGTGGGGGGACTGTACTTCATCAACCTAGAACTTTTTTATCTATATAGCTAAAAATGGATTTCTGTCTGTCTGTCTATCTGTTCCCTAAAGATACGGAAACTACTGAACTGATTTGCGTGAAACTTGGCAGGTAGGGGTATTGGAGGCAGAGGAAGGTTTCTATAATGGTTTGAGGCCCTTCCCTCTCTTATGAAGGGAGGGAGGGTTCGCCCAAACAAAAGACAACTGTTTGCATAACTCGAGAACCAATCAGGCAAATGATATCAAATTTGTCATAGGGTGGTTTTTGGATACGAGGAATGGTTCTACGAATATTAGATACACCTCTCTCCTTTCAGTCGGGAGATAGGAAGGAGAGAGGGGGCTACCTTACAATTTTTCACATAACTCGATAACTAATCAAGATATTGGAACCAAATTTGGCGTGAGAGGGTATTGGAACACAAGAAATGTTTCTATGGTTATTTTGTACCCCTCCCTTTTTTCAGTGGGGGTCTTCTTTACATTGTTCATTGCATAACTTGAGAAATATTCGAGCAAATCGAACCAGATTCGGCTTGGAGGAGTTTTTGGGTACGAGAAAGGGTTATATGAATATTTGATACCGTTCTCTCCTTTTCATGGAGAGATAGAACGGGGAAAAGGCTCCTTTATATTTTCTAGCATAATTAGAAAAATTATAAAGCATATGGATCTAAATTTGGCATGGGAAGGTATTTGAATACGAGAAATGTCTCTATGATATTTTGAAGAACATCTGTTCTCCCTGTGGGGAAATTTTTAGGTGGGAGGGTGCAAATGGAACCGAATTTTGCTAGATAGAGTATTTGAATAGTTACGAAGAATTTTTCTATGAATAGTACTACTACTGCCTTCTTCCAGTGGGGTGATAGGAAGGAGAGAAGGGGGCTTCGTTACAGTTTTTTGCATAACTCGAGAACTATTCGAGCAAATGGAAACAAATTTGACATGGGAAGGCATTTGGATACGATAACCGGTTATATGCTTATTCGAGACTCCTTACTCCTACAATTGGGGATAAAGTTAGGGAAGAGGGAAGGTCACATAAAATTGTTTTGCATAAACCAAGAACTTATCAAACAAATGGAACGAAATAAGACATGGGAAATCATTTGGGTGTGAGAAATGGTGGAAACACCATCTTTTTTTCCAGTGAGTACATAGGAAATGAGGAGGGGTTCCAACACTTTTTTTTGTATAGAAGTAATCAAGTAAAAAAATCAAATTTTACATGGGAAGGTATTTGATTACAAGATATGTTTCTATGGAATTTTATAGATCCTTCTGCCTTGCACTGTGTAGAGGGGAGGGACGGAGAGGGTCCCATATAAATGTTGATAAGCGAACTGATATTCAACGAGTCCATTTATAATCCAAATATTTCAAACTGTTCAAGTTTGAGAGCAACATTTCTCGTCGCTCACTAGTGGTCAAGGGGTTAACCTCCTAAACTCTCATGCTAGATTGCGTGGGATCTATTCTTTGCTGTTTGATGAACTTTTTGTCAAATTTTCGATCGCCTCTGTAATTAATTTAGCGATTGCTGGCTACTGCTGCTGAGCAAATGGCTACCTTTTTTGGAGCCAACGTAAGCATGATATTTTCTATGGTGCTCCGTTGCAGGAAACGGAAAGCTCAAATGTTGATAGGAAATCTTGGTTAGAGTACTGGTAACTCTAACATCGACAACAGTCCAAAGTTCTGGTAACTTCACTGACGTCGATAGGAATAACTTTCTTGGTACTTGGATTCACAAAACCACACTTTTGTATTTGGGAATACTTTATTTTCACCTAGGACACGAACTTGAGGATGCACTTGTACTCACTGAAGGTTGGAACTATACTCCCTCTAATGCAGAATAATACTAACTCACAAATTACTCGACTCTGTATTTATAAGATAGTGGAACTTTCTGGAAACATCAGAAAACACAATGATATAGGAATGGAACATTCTGGAACATTCTATGGTAGAACATGCTAAATAGTAATGGAATATTCTAGAACTTTCTATAATGGAACATGCTAGTAACTGAACTTTCTGAACATAGAATCTTCTGGAGTATTCTTCAAGCGTATTTGTATACGCTGGAACATATGGAATAGAAAATTTTTAAACAATTTTGTTTTTTTGGGTTTTGAGATATGACCTACAGGAAAAAAATCCAATTTTTTTATACTAAATTCATAAAAATCGTGAAACCTAGAATAGGAGTTAATGTGGTAAGAACGTTTCAATGGAACATACAAATTCACGGACATCATCGTAACTCGTCGAGCTGAGTCGATTGGTATATTTAAAGTGGGGTCTTGGACCCTTAATTAATGATATCCTCAACTGACCGCTCGCTATGCCTTTCTGTGAGAAAGCCAAAAAAGAAAATTTAAATAATTTCTTGAAATTTCATTTATTGTTGGATGGTGTTGCAACGCACACCGGGTCAGCTAGTGTACAATGAAATCGAATCAACTAAACACTGGTAACTTTATTTGAAATCTAGGAAATCAGGTTGAACCGGAAAAATACAAGAATAGCTCTAATACCTTCCATAGACCTTCAGACATTTTTTCAGCAAGAAGAACATGCCTTCTACACTGCTCGTTATCAAAACTCTTCACAGAGGGCTCAAGGAGGGTCAGCAGAAATATTGTACAGCAAACAAAAAAAATTTCCGCCTTTTTCCATGAAAAAAGTCAAACTTCTGTGACGTACTGAAGCCATGCATAACCGAGCACTTTGGTCCAGATGAATTCAAACGAATGTCGGCAACAGGTGGCAGTGTAATCGCTTCTCAAAAAAAATGATCGGATTTTCTTCAGAGTGTCCTGTCTGTTTGTCTGTGTCTCAAGTATCATCCCATGTAACCCATCCTGAAGGGAAAACACTCAGCTTTACGATGTGGTTTTAAAAGAGAAATAAAATTAAAATTTGGGACATTATTGATAGTTGGCTAGAGTGGGATGTGAGCCATTTGGAAATTATGATAAGTAGAAAAAATACCTGGTCAAACTGCTAAAAAATTGAATACAGTTAACTTTAATAAATCCGGCGGTTTCCTGAAGTACAGGGTAAGCTTATGTTTGATTTAATGTTCTTCATTTGATTACTGTTTCTTTCGCTCAAAGGTGGCCAATTCAGCTTTCAATGCTTCTAGTATTCTGAGTTAGTGCTAGCGATTATAAAAAGTAGTAGTTGCGAAACAAAAAGAAGGCAATTTGTTAAAATTGTTGGGAAAGGTTTTTAAAGTTGCTTCAAAACTATTTTTTATATTCTAAAAAACTTGTACCTACATACATTAGGGTGGTAATGGATGAAAGGGGAAAAAATATGTATATTGGCCAAAAAAACGGACCAGTGCAAAACTTGGGCCCAATCAGACTTGATTTAGAAAGTGCTCAAAGTTTCGGTTTTTTCCCTCAAAAATCACCAAAGAGGAGACCAAAGAAAATCGGAATAATGAAAATTTTAATTTTGATACCAATTGACTTAAAAATACACAAAATGTAAAAATCTGGTATCATTTAAAAAAAATGTTGATGCCAAATGACTTAAAAATTCATAAAACGTCGAGATCTGGTGTTAAATTGAAAAAAAAACCAAATTTGACCAAAAATCAATTTTGTAGGACTTGGTAGGTTTTCCGAAAAAACTATAACAATAACTGTAATCAGGGTCGTAGGAAGAATTTAGAAGCATCATCATCACATATCAAATTATTGTTCTGTATTTTTTCTAATTAAAATCTATATTTTCCAAGGAACGAAATTGTCAAAATCAATCCAAATTATTTAATATTTTTGGTTTCGGCTGGTTTGTGTTTCCAAGTTGACTCTGATTAAATTTAAAGTTAAAGCACGTTTAAGTTTTGAATCTAGAATTAAAACTATGAAACTGCGATCTTCTGCAATTTGAATCCTTAATGACATTCTAACATTGAAATGTTTATTTTGAATAGCGAAATTTGTATTAAAACCCTCGACTAGAAATCTCTTATTTGAGTTCTGAATTTTCACTTTTAAATTTTAATTCTTTCCTCAGTTATTAATTTTAAATTCAATTTGAAAATCTAAATAAAAGCCAATGATGGAACTGTTTCGGATTTTTCAATTTTGGATCACCATTATGGAATTTTCTGAAGTTCCAATACTGCAAAAGCAATAAAAATTGAAATGTTGTAATTTGTAATAGTTGTAATTTTATTTTTTTTCCACATTCCGAAATTATCAGTTTTGAATATGGAATATGTATCTAGTTTCAAATGCAAAGCCAAGAATTGAATCAGGTTTTTTCCCCAATGATGATCCAAACCGGATTTTAATAACAAAGAAACCCGAATTAAGAATATAAAATCTAATCACAGACAGCGCATTTTAATGTTCATAAGCTAATTTGGATCCTTAAAATCCAGAATTGTTGTATTCAACTTATATCCAGGCCTTGAAATTTGGTGTTAATTTCCCCAATATCCGTCAATATCAAAACTATCTATAAGAAAATCATGAAAAAATCATGACACAAAATACGTAATTATATTTCTAATGAATCAATTCAAATTTTCGTTTGATTTTGAAAATAATGTCAACAAAATCGGGCAAAATTTGGACAATCTGGTAAGCTCAGTCTTATCTTATTGAAATTCGGTATTCTAAACTAAATTCCATTCAACAAGGAGAAATTTTTTGTAAAATTGTACTAGTATTGTGGATCTGGAATAAGATTTGGAGGTTTTTGCTTTAGTTCTGAGTCTGGAATATTACTCTTGAATCATTTTAGTTGTATATCAGAATTTAAAATTTTGAGTTCAGGGAAAAAAATTTTTCTTGGTTTTTTGCAACCTCAGCGGGAAGGGGGGGAAGAGGGGCTTGATTGAACTTTCATTGTCTTGAAAAACTCGTTTGAGTTTAAATTTCTGTCAAGAAAATTTTCATGTGGATGCAACGAACTATTTTGAAGGTTATTTGGTTTGGTTTTTTTTGTAGAGATGTACCGAATAGTGGTACTCGGCGGCCGAATACCGAATATTCTGTGTTTTAGAAAAAGGTTGCCAGATTGCCAGGTTTTATCCAAGTTTGTTCGGATATTTAAAGAAAAATTTGGGAACCGTCCACATCGGCCTGGTTTCCTGGATTTCATTGAAAAAAGCCAGGATTAATTCACTTTATTTGGAAAATCAAACAATAAAACAAATTTTGATGTGAAAACTTTAATTTTAGTCTCCAAAACGAAATATTTTCCAACAAGTTTTGCAAAAATAATCATAAAAGGTTTTTTGGAATCCTTAAATATGTTTTAAAATCTGTTGGTAAGTTTTGATGAAAAATATTTTTTTCAATTTTTCAATTTTGATAAAACTTGCCCGGATTTTTGGTCATCAATGTTGAAATCAAATGCCCGAAATTTGACAGGTTTTTCTATAAAATTATTCGGATAAGTCCGGCCCGGATACATGCTGAAAAAATTCTGGCTACCTTATTTTAGAATCGTCGATTATTTTCAACCAGATGTACAACGCATAAGTACAATGCATGCATTCTTCTTGAAGAATGGGTTTCTCATCAATCCAAGATTTCAAGGATTCAATTTTATTTCAGCGCGCTAAATTGAAAAATCGGAAGATTTTCTTAATTTCATCACTCACTAAAAGGACATGACTTGTCGCTTCTAGGGCGTCTGTCAAAAAGAGAATTAACTCCAGTTAAATCAGGGACAAAATATGTTGAAACAGCATATAATACTTTCTACCGCACGTAATCGCACGGCCGAACAATTCCAAATCTATTCATCGTTCCAAATCATACGAGAGGAAATAGATTTTTTTTTCAATTTAAATTTTTCATCGAATCATATCAGCAGCGTTCCAATGGTATCTAAGGATTAAAATAATTGATGTTTACATTTCAAATAACTTCAAAAAATCGTTTTTGGACGTAAAAACTAAAACTTTTCAAAAAGGCATTTGAGTTTTTTATTTGATTAAGCAAATAATGTGTAGAAATCCGGGAAAATCCGGGAAGTCCGGCAATATCTAGGCATATTGGTCAGATTTGGCTGATCTCGAATGTTGGTTGAACTTATGGGCGGGCCCGAATTTTTCCAAAAAAAATCTGGAATAAACGATTATAAAAGTCAAACCAATACTTTTCAGTATGATCTTTCTTTTCGTCTTTTAACAATTCGGTGAGCCGAATATGGGACTCAACGGCTTTTTGGTGATATTCGGCGCCGAATATTCGGTACACCTTTAGTTTTTTTTTTTTTTTTTTTTGGTTTCTTGTATCCTCGAAAAATGTCTGAAATTCTGGTGAATTTTCAGTGAATAGCGGTTACGTAGATGTTGTTGTTAAATAATATATGTTAAGCAGATGAAATATTTTTGTCTTCATTTGGTTGGTTTGAGCCACATACTGTTTCACCTCTGAGATAAAATTTTGGTTTAGATGTCGATATCATAGATTCAAGTTATTTTGGCTCCGATCATAGTTCATAGTCGATCCAACTCAGAGTGCATTCAATAGCTCACCTTGACAACAGAGCTCGATCCGACAGCGACAAAAAAGCGCTAGAGAACGAAACGAAAAAAAAAACACTACAAATCCAATTCAATTTCAAGGCATCATCAATTGTGCTATCTAAAATCGAGCATATTTAACGAATAGACTCCATTCGCGGTAGCATTACATAATCGTCGTCGCCGGCTCACTGCCTGGTCGATTTGGCGGATTCTGTCCACTAGTTCCAGCTCCGGCATCGAGCTATACTATTATTGTACTGTGTACATAGCCGGGTTCGTATTTAGTAAAGTTGGTTTTTTTTTTCTCGTCGTCGACGAACGCTCTCTAGACGGGCAAGTTTGAATTTGATTGGACGGAAACGGCCAATGTTCAGGCTGCCGGCGAATGCGGCCGCTCAGCTCCGAGTTTACCGGTTCGTCGGGGTTGAATGGGGCACATCATTGACACCATTTAAATTTCTTTGTTTTTGTGCCGTTTCTAGCTCCCTCTTTCCTTTCCTCGAGTTTTGTTTATGCTTTTTTGCATCGAGAACGGCCCTACTAGAAGAGCAAGAGGCTTATTACAACGGCAAAGTTTTACTATTACCTACTACACATTCGTGCATGACTTCCTACAGTTTAACTATTTCGTCATGTTGCCTCTAGAGAGCTAGCAGTGGTTGTACTATACAGTATGGGGTATCTACATTTCAAACCGGGCAACTCCAAAACCAAACCAAAGCCGGTCCAAAGATCATAGAAGGCCACACGACGATACAGTTTTTTTTTCAACTATGTGTCTGTGTCTGTGCAACATATTTCCATATTCATGCTGCCAGTGCCATGTCCAGTCACAGTAGAATCTCTCGTAGAACATCATTGGCAAGGCCTACTACCAACTGAGAAGTGGAAAAGTGAAACGAAACGGTGGCGTATGTTTTTCCTCCATCATCGTCATCAACATCGTGGCAGCGTAGCAAGCGCGAAATAAGTCTGCATAATTGGGAGGTCAAACCCGGTATGTGTATGTTGGCTTTGGGATTGTGCTTATTAAGTGATGGGAGTTTGGTGGGGGGCCACAAGGGAGTATTCCTAACCGGGTAACCCTAGAGTAAACAGAGTGAACGTCGTCGTCGTTACATGGCAAAGTTCATCATGAAGCAACAACTGCAACAGAATAATAAAGCTGGTGAATCGTGCTCCGTTTTGAAAATACCAAAGAGTCTATTTAATTAAATTTGAAGTCAGTTTTTACTGTTAGCGATTTTATGTATTCATTGAGTTTTTTTTTTCAAATTTTGATATCAGTATTTCCATATAAAATTGTCATGTTTTTCTGATTATTTTTCTTTAAAAACTGCCTTGCAGATGATTTGGCGCAGTCAGCGTGATCTGAATAGATCGAACTTCAAGTATGCTAACCACCCCAACATTTAGACACCTAGCATTTGATCTTACTGTTTGAGTTACAAGATTCAAGATCATTTGATAGGAGTGGGAGATCCAAATTAGACCCAATGCAATGGTCTTAAAGCCGATTTATTTCGGGTCGAAAGAAGATATACTGAATAACATCAAGCTTATGATCTTACAAGAAACGGGGTTGAATGAGTCATTATGCCAAAAAGGCCACAAGGCTGGCTATTTTCTAGGTAACACTTTGCATTTCTATATTTTTAACTGGAACTTCAATCGACAGCGATCGACCCTACTAAAGACGAAATGTATATAGAGGCGCAAAAGCATGTTGGGACTTTAAAACCGGAACAAAACAGACCTATCTGGTGTAATTTTAACCAAGAAATCCAATAAAGGCTGTTGGATACACTACAAGTTCCGGAAAATTAAGATATGCCTGCATTTGCCTCCAATTATCCTTTATTTTTCAAATAATCCATACAGTTGCATGTTCGTTTTCAAATTTTTGTTAATATTTTTATTTTTCACGAGACTCCGGGGATACTGAGGATTGGGGACCCCAAAATAGTATGACTACTTCTTTTAAGCTCTTTAGCTTTGCTGTATTCTACGCTTTTTGGCTCGAGTCATTATTCTGCTGGACGATGTGAATATTACCAATGCAGTTGAAATTCGAAGTTCTTGCGCTGGTGATTGGCAACATACCAGTGACGATGAAAAATTCATCAAACACCTCGGCAACCCTTCCGTTTGTTTGGTTCCGACACTTAGAAGATGTTTGATAGATGTCTGTTCAACATGACATGGTCAGTGATGTCGCCGTCGATTCAGTTTGGGAATTCAGTGACTATATTTGTTCTCCGACCCCGAGCATGCTTCATCCACTAAAGTGCTCCATATTCGATATTCATATTCGGACAACATGCACTCGAGACAAGAGTACAGGACCTATGCCATGAAAAATTTACTCAGGACTTCAACATCAGTTACGGCGTGCGCTGTTATCGACTGTTGTATCTTCGGCCTCTCTGGGTTCATTAGTTTCGACTTATTCCCGAATCATCAGCATCTACCAGTTTTGAAAGCTCTGTCATCTTATCATCCGGCATCCACTATTCAGCTGGTCAACTCACCGACGACGATCTACCCAAAAGACTAACTTCAGGTAGATTTTATTCCACTTTTAATGCAGCAGAGAAGTAAACGCAAGATCTGTCAACCAGTCTTCGAATAGGTTCCCCTAGTGTACATAGCTCGTATCCAAAGTGTTGTTCTCTTGGCCGTACATCTAGGAGAAATAGGCAAACACGTTTGTGCTCGGGATCACGAGGAAGTGGAACTACCACCTAAAATTCGGATTCATTATCACTATCTGGTTACTGATTCTACGGCTTCCAGAAGACATCAAGGCTACTCCCAGTGGCTGCGGTCCTGTCACCTTTCTGTCATTCGATGACGGTCAATTGTTCCAGCCCGACGGCCTTTCAGTTTATCTGGTCCTCCAATCTCCCAGTTGATCCCAGCAGTTGACTCTACGACCTTCCATTTTGCCTCACGGTGTGACTGCCTTTCAACTGGTTGGCGGATTCATGACTTTCCATCGAATCTTGCCTGAAGATATTCACATATCCTGTTGTATCATAGCAGAAAGTGAAAAGAAAAGATTTTTTACTGGGCGATGATAATAACCGTTCCTCGCTAAACCGAAACAAGTTTGAGCTTTTTTATCAAAAACTCTATCCCCTTCATTTCGAAAACTTCCTCATCCTGGAGGTCGTCAGGAACATCAAACTTCTCCTTTGCCGTCACGTAAGGTTGCCAGGAATCGTATTAAGTTTGCCGTGATTAACGTCTCATCGTCCACCACCCAAGAGCATAGCTTCGTCAATTGGTTATGGAATCTTTGGATCACCTGGGCAAGTTAAGTTACAAACAAACTACAAATAAATACGATAAAACACGTATGTTAAGAGAAATAAAAAGCGAACACGAAATTATTGCGACACCAAAAATGTCATGCCAATTTTTTTTATAATGTTTAGAATCAAACCACAATTTAGGGTATAAATATATTTACTTCAAAAATCATAAGAAAAGTAAATCCAGCCTTGAGTGTAAAATTGAACGCATTTTCGCTTGATGCTCTCCATCAAAGTCTTTACAGTTTCATCCGGTACCAGTTTCTCAGATTTTTCCATTTTCTTGACATGTCCTTCTCGACTTTGACTGTCTTCTTGCTCTTTCGAAGTTCCCGCTTCAACATTGCCCAGTACTGCTCTACCAGTCGCAGCTCCGGACAGTTTGGCGGCTTCATGTCCTTTAGAACTAAATTGACAGAATTGGCTTCATACTACTCCAGGTCACTCTGAGAATAGTAGCATGGAGCCAAATCTGACCAAAATAGCGGAGCTTTGTCGTGCTGCGGCAAGAACGGCAAAAGGCGCATTTCGAGGCACTCAGATTTGTAGATCTAGCCATTTACTGTGCCCTTTGTCACGAAAGGCTCACTCCTCAGTCAGCAAGAGCAGATGGCCCGCCAAAGGAGATATTTGGAGGCGAACTTCGACATTTTCTTCCTCCCTAATTATGATCAAGCAAGCCTTGGAAAAGTTAGATAATGAGTTTGAGAGAAAACAAAATTAAGTTTAACTTTTTCCATCATCGAAACAAGTTGTTTCTCTTCGATCTACTGCCTAGTCCACTGGGTTATGGGCCTACGACTATTCAAGTTCTCTGCAAGTAGTAGAATATTCTAGAAGATTGTTGAGGATGGACGGAAGCCGGTTCAGCTTTGAGAAGCTGAAGAGCGGAGGATACCTGGAGGTTCAAGACCAAAATGCTCTTGATTCGAGAAAACCTTGGGAAATTTGTTTGCGGCATTGCAACGGAACCTGGCGATGCGAGGGCACGAGCCACAATAGCGCTTTGGTGGTTGATAGCCAACAACCCCTTATCCGGAACTGTACAACTTCAAAGGCGACCTGGGAGGCATTGAAGAACCATCACCATAAGCAGATGATGTCATCGAAAGTTTCAATCCTGAAGAAGATCTGCCGTTCGGAACTCGAGGAGGATAACAGCATGGAAAATTTTCTTTTCCATATGGACGAGTTGTTCCGATGTTTGGAACACGCCGGTCAAGCCTAGTACGAGCAAATGAAGGTACGTCCTAGTGAAGCACTTCTCAGAACGAGCCGAAACGAAACCAGAAGGAAGGTCTGTAATTTCTGTGTAAAGCCGGGTCATTGCAATCAGAATTGTCCCGAAACACCTGCCCAAGGAGAGCGTCCGAGAAGAGGGACGAAAATGGAACCGAAACCGAAAGAAAAGACGGCCAACGTGAGTAAAGCAAAGTTTTACTTAGTCAAAGGAATTGTTCCTCAGTTCACCGTGCCTATTCCCCGCAGCAAAATGAAGTTGCTGAAAGGGAAAACCGAATCCTGGTGTGTGGGTCCTGCTTCCGGATGGGGGAGGCTTCTTCGGGGGAATGGAAAATCTCACCTGTGAATCAATTGGATATTTTTCTGGAACATCCGGAATATCACGATTACTTCAAGGCGATAGGTTAATCGAACGACCGATAGCATTGTCGGCTTGGTACGTCGACACTGAGATGAATCAACCGTTAAAATACAAAGGAAATATTCACGCTCCACATGGTGGAGATGGCACGCTGTTTGATTCAAGAAGCCAAGGTGGATTATTGCTTCTGGGCGGAAGCAATCAACGCCGCCACGTATCTGCAGAATATTCTACCATCAAGAATCCAGGAGAAGACGCCGTTCGAGTTATGGTTTGGAAAAGTGTCGGGCTATGCAGACCTAAATCTTTTTGGTTGTGCGAGAACGATGCATTTTCCGACTATTAAGATCGAGAATCTGACACCAGCGCTTATGATACCACGTATAAAATCGAGAGTACTGAGGTTCCGAAAATCAATCATTTTCACTGAGCCATATTTGACTACATTCAGAGCCAAAAAATCGAAGCAGTCAATTTTTCCTTCTTTAACCAAATACTTAATATTAACAATTATGCATGACAACGACGCTTCTGTATTTGAAACATTCCCGCAAAACATAATGTGGTAAAGAAGGACGCTGTCTATCAGCTATCAGGTAAGCGCAATGAACAGTTCAGCAGGCGCTACAGCTTTTTTAAACATGTGGCCCTAGTATTCCTTCAGATTTTCCTTCTGAGACATTCATGATCGTCTATCAATAACGCACATTATTAAACAATGATGCGAGGATAGGCGTAAGTGAATGATTGTGGGAGCGACATTCAAAATGTATCATCAAGTATGTCGATCAGCGTTGATTAGCCACGTGACGCAGCCCCCGATGGGGCATGGTTAAGTTTCTTGTATCTAATTAGTGTTGATGTTCGATCAAATTCAACGGATACTTTTACCACGTGCTTATCACAGCACTCGGAGGTATAAGCATTCTAGCTTGAAACGAATCCTGATTGCTTTTCTTGAGCGATTTTCCGAACATTGGGATGAAGTTGGTCCCTATGCCGGACGATCGTAACACAGTCGGCGACAAATGGATCTACAAACGCAAGATGGACGTGAAAGGTTAGGTGATCCGGTACAGTCGTCGCCGTTCACCCGTATGTCTCTTGGGGAGGAACAAGAGAATAGACAGCGTTCTTAAGCAGCTTGGGTTCAAGCAATCAGCCAACGATCCTTGTTTGTATGTGCAGGACAAGGATGGCAAGCGAATTTATTTCGTCATTTAAGTAGACGATATGGTCATCGCTTGTGCAGACGAGAAGCATTATGAAGATTTGATCCAACCATTAAACCGATTCTTCACTGTAACATCTCTGGGAATCCAAGTTCAGCGTGACGAAGTCGGATTTATTCTCAACCAGAATAGTTGCATCAAGAAACTTTTGGAAATATTTGGAATGGATCAAGCGAAGCCGTCAAAAATTCCGTTGGATCTTGGCCATCAACAGCAAAAGGAAGAGACGGTGAAACTGTCCAACATCCAACAGTACGCTAGCTTAATCGGTGGTTTACTGTACGTGGCAGTGAATATTAGACCGGACATAGCTGCGTGAGTGTACTGATCCTGAGCCGTGTTGTTTGCAGTCCCAGTCAACGAGGTGAAGACGGTTTTGCTGTACCTCAAGCACACTGTAAACCATCTTCTAGTCCTTGGAACGAATGACCAGAAGCTGACAGTCTACGCAGATGCAGATTAGGCTGCAGACGCGAATAACTGGGAAGTCCAATTCTGATTACATTTTTCTGATGGTTGGCGGTCCGATTCGTTGGAGTTTGAGGAAGCAGAAGTTCGTTGATCTAAGCAGCACCGAAGCCGAGTTCATCGCCTTTGCGGAATGTTCTAAGGAACTTTGGTGAATTGATTGTTTGCTACAAGATTTCCACAGGGTCCGAACAATTTCGATTACCGTTCATGAGGATAACCAATCCTGCTTGAAGCAACTGGAAGAAGAGCAGTTCCACAACCGATCCAATCATGTGGACACCCGTTATCATTTCGTGCGAAAACTGAAGGAAGATGGGATTATCAAAACCGATTATTGCTCTACTGAACTGATGATTGCCGATATGCTGATGAAGCCCTCGAGTCAAGTTAAATAAGGGAAATTCCGATAAGCTGCTGGAATACATCCACCGTGGCCCTTAAACACTAGACTGGCCCATAACAAAAAAAATCCTTATATTCCACGCGGCACCCCCTAGGTTGGTGCATTGAGGTGAAAAAATGACTTTCTGAAAGTTTCAGATCATTTGGAAGAAGCACGAGCTGGCGCAAAGGACTTGAAATTTGTACGGAGATTTTCGGCAAAATGTATGAAAAATCGACATACTTTCACTCTTTGTGTTCTAAAATATGTTTCCAGTATGCTAGAAAGCTCAGAATTTCAGGAATTGTAGTTCAAACAATGATAAACAAGTTTGTAGAAGATTGTGACGCAATACGAGTTGACTGTGATGAGTTATACGCAATTGAATGTGTGATTTTTTTCTTATTTTATCGATATATCGTGAACGGTGCATAGGTGGATTAATAGTACTAACTTGATCGCATTGTCACACAATGAGAATTAATTACAGATAGAAAGTTTGTGTTTTCGGCAAAGTTGTAGCTTATTTTATAACAAATATCTTTGCAAAAAATGAAAGAAAGGTTTGAAAAAACTATAAACTGCTGCATTGTACGACGACGCGATCAAGTTAGTGCGATTATTAGCCCATTCACAATATATCAATGAAATGCGAAAAAAAAAATCACACATTCAATTGCGGATAACTCATCACCGTCAACTCGTATCGCGTCACAATCTTCTACAAACTTGTTTGTCATTGTTTGAACTACAATTCCTGAAATTCTGAGCTTTCTAGCATACTGAAAACATATTTTAGAACACAAAGAGTGAAAGTATGTCGATTTTTCATACATTTTGCCGAAAATCTCCATACAAATTTTAAGTCCTTTGCGCCAGCTCGTGCTTCTTCCAAATAACCTGATACTTTCAGAAAGTCATTTTTTCACCTAAATGCACCAACCTGGGGGGTGCCGCGTTGAAAAAAATGTTGAAAAAATCATCTCATACAAATTTGGGCCAGTCTATTAAACACCTTTTATGCGTCCAACTCATCCTTATAAGTTTAACATGTCTGCACAAAGTCATCGAAAGTGTAGTTTTCTAAGTAAGGTAAAATCTAATTTAGGTACACTCAACAGACCGCCGGATTCTCCAAATAACATACCATAACAAAAATTATTTAAAATAAGGCTGCATAGTTTATTTTGTTTTACGCAAAAAGGGACCTTTTACTGAGTCGAGGTGCGTCCTCCCTCTCTCAAACCTAGTTACAGAAGATCTTTTCCAGAAAAACATCTTACTTTGTCACTGTTGTCATAGGGTAAATCTGTCGCGCGCCCGGGAATGTCATTGCAAAACATAATTGCGATAGGAGGATTTTACGATAGAATGGAAAGGAAAATTATCTTCCCTGATTGCTGCAAACATCATCGGCTTGAACATAGCTTGGGTAGACCGAGCATACCTACTTAGTTTAGCTTGTTGGCGGTGGTTGGTTGGATGAATCACATAGATATTTATGTTGCTTATCCCCGCGTTCGCTCAAATTTCTGGAGAATAGTTAGTTTGTTATAAGAAAAAAAAACCTAACAACAATAACAACACAATAACCTCCCAACATTATTAGCAGCAGCAGCAGCAGCAACATCAGCCAGATATGGTGACCAATGCATGATGCTGAGTTAAAGCGACCGAGCACATCATAGCGGGAGATATCTCTTGGAAACGCGACGCGCGCCTTCGCTCGCGTATCGCTAGGAGTTGGTCAACGTCGTCCGGCTGAGGGTTAGAAGTGGTCATCCCCTTTGAAAGCAGCAGCAGCGTTGTTGTTGTTGATTGCGACGAAGAAAGGGGCATCCGACGAAGAGGGTTGGTTTGTTGTCTATGAGTGGTTAAAGTTTGCCAAGAGGAACGGCGGAGGACGGAGGACGGGTTCCCCAAAGTGGGACAAGAAGTCGTTCGCGTGGCATAGGCTTATTTTTTCCTCGTTCCATAAGGAGAAGGGTGGCAAAATGGATCCCTCTGAAGTCGAGGTGGGGTATTTTCATTTTTTCCTTCGCTCTCTTTGTTTCCTTCTTCTAACCGGCGCGATATGCTAACGGGAGGATTGAGTGTGTGGCGAAGTGGGGTAGTGTTGTTGTTGCTGCTGATGATGATGGCGGTAGGAGCAGAGCTGGTAGGGGTTTGTTTTCGATTCGATCATTTTCACACCAAGACCTGCCTTTGGTGCAGCATAGCTGAAAAGCTTGTATATGTGCGCCCTGATTGCACAAACTTTCGGTGCGTGTGTCTGTGTACCGTGCGCATACGGAAAGCTATCGGGAGGCCATTTGATTTTTTTCGCGCTCTCACTTTTGCGTTCCCGATGTTGGGGAATCATATTTCTCGAACCGCAACAGCTTAGAGAACGCAAAATCGTGGGGTGAAGACAGTAGTAAGGAAGGCGGTTCAACTCGAATATACTCGCCAATAAACCACCTACAACCTTCAGCTGTGCGTTCTACATTATTTCCGGCACTAGCAGCGTTATGCGGACTTGTTTGTTTTAATAATGTATCGAGAGGCGGTTCTGTTTTTCGAGAGGTTTGCTTCTTCGTTTTGAAGAATCATCGAGCATCCCCAAACCAACTATTAGAAAATTCAACAAACAACCAAACAAGAACCCCGCGCAACATTTTTATGCTAAAACCATCTATTGTTTGCCTTCGGTGGGCCGACGGCGGGCGGTTCATTTTCGGGTTTTTGGATAGCCGAGCGTATTCCGAAATCCAGTTGTCAAGACTCTTTGACACCCGCGATTTACTACACGTGGGGGTTGAAGGGGTCTCGAGGAAGTCAACCGAAGAAAACCTGTTCGATCAAACTGGCTCCAATGCTCCAATGTTAGTAGAAGAAGAAGTTTGAAGTTACGAGGGAGGAGGTAGAGAAGGTTTCGAAATAATATGCTGTCCAAGAGTCAGGCGGCCAACACAAGTGGAGCAGCGCTTAGAGTAGAAACCCTACTCCATCACCCCATCAAGAGTGTTGCTTCTGCCTGGCAACAACGACGGGGCAACATAATGAGCTATTTAAAGACCTAAGCCTAAGATTGTTTTTTTTTTCTTTCTTTTCTCGGTTCATAAATAAAATACGACCGATCGTCAGTCCATGGAAATTGGGAACGGAATTCCGAATTTATGCCTTGACAATTGGTACCTATTAAATAAGGATTAAGATATGAAAATCGATTTAGGGGTATTTTAAAATGGGTCATTTTCAAAGGTTTCGGTGAAAGCCTTCAGGTTAAATGCATCATTTTTTTCATTCAGTCAAAACGGAACGATTTAAGTGTACAATATTGACTGGTCGCAAAATTCAGAACAGTATGTTAAAAATTTTAACTGACTTTACCCTGAAGTCTATTCGTGGTATTGTAACAATAAAACGGCAAGTGGCTTAAAATGGTTTATAAATGTTTCCGAAACGAGCAAAATAAGATCATAACGTTACGTTTAGTTGCCAATAGCAGTGACGATAAAGTTCCCGTACTTTTAAAAAGTTCTTCAACAACTTAAATAGAACTTTCTCGTATACAATAAAAAACGAATCAACTAAACAATAACTAAATTCTTTGGAATATTGGCTGGTTGAACTTACGCCAAGATTTTCACAACGGAGCCACTTCACTACCACCAATTTCTCAATAAGGGTCAGCAGAAGCATTCTACAGCGAAAAAAACAGCTTCAGTAGATTTGGAGTCTGACGAATTCCGCAAAATCGACAAGTTTCAAATGTCAAAAGCTGTTTTTTTTTTGCTTTTGGCCTTGGAATTAATGATGAAGAATACTCACCTGCCAAACTCACATGTCTATACCTAAAGGAACATCCCATCCCAAGTAACAATTTTACCTTTATTATGGTCTGCAAAATTTTGTTTGGACTATAGCATTAATCTTCATAAAAAGCTAAAACGCATTCTATAACATCACCTGGACTCTAATGCCAAAATTTATTTGGCACTACCCTAGAAACGTAATCTTTAAAAAGCTATTTTTAAACATGTTAGGAATTTTTGTTTTTTTTTTTCGATTCTGTGAGTTCTCGGAGCTTTATTTTTGTTTTTTCCAGCAACCATAATGGTTGATGAATGATGATTGCATTATTGAGATATGATCTGGTAAAATTAATAGCCAAAATACCAATGTGTTAACCATATTATGAGCCTTTGTACTGCCAGTCAAGGTTTTAGGTAAAATGTGTATGAAATATTATCTTGAAATAAATGCGCCTCGTCAAATCTGATGGTCAATCATGATGGAATTGATGGAAAATGGGCCTGAAAAAATATTTTTCAATGCTTGCATTGTGAATCCATCAACAAGGCGTCATTTTGTGCCCTTTGATTTTGCAACCAACATGGCGTTAGTCAATTCGATTTGACGTTTCTCTCGCAAGTCAACCAATTACACGCTTAGGATGAGTTCCTCATTTCTGAGTTGTTAATCCTTAGTACAGTAAATGAGGACAGACATTTAAATAAAAACGGATTGGTTGTTATTCACCCGTGGAATAAATCATGAGTTGAAGTCAAATATCGTTGTCTGGCGCCATCTTGAAATCCAAGATGGTGGCTACCGCTGATCTTTCAAATGTTGTAAATGACTTAAAATCGCATGAAACCCCATCAATATTGGTATTGGTTGAAAGGGCTAAACTAGAAGAAGCCGATTTTTTTCTTTTCGACGTCATCTTGAAATCCAAGATGGCGTCTTCCGCTGAACTTTGAAATGCTGTTAGTCACTGAGAATCTCATGAAAGGCCCACAATATTGGTATTTGGAGAAAGGGCTAAACTAGAAGAAGTCGAATTTCGGTATCGGACGTCAACTTGAAATCCAAGATGGCGGCTTCCACTAACTTTAAAATGCTGTTAATTACTGAAAATCGCATGAAACTCCCACAATATGGGTATAAGTTGAGAAGGATCAACGAGTAGAATACAAATTTCGCTATCAGGCGTCATCTTGAAATCCAAGATTGCGGCTTCCACTGAACTATAAAATGATTGAAATCATTGAAAGTTACTTGAAATTCCCACAATATGTTCATTGGGTAAAATGGCTTAATCAGTTTAAGTGGAATTCCTCTATCAGATCATCTTGAAATCCAAGATGACGACGTTCGCTGAACCTTAAAATGCTGTAAATAACTAAAAATTGCAGGAAACCCCCACAATATGGGTATTGGCTAAAGGGCCAACCTAGAAGAAATTTCGCTATCAGGTGCATCTCGAAATCCAAGATGGCGACTTTCACTTAACTTTAAAATGCTGTTAAATACTGAAAATCGCATGAAACTCCCACAACATGGGCATTGTGTGAAAAGACCAAACGAATAGAAGTCGAAGTTTTCTATCAAACGACATCTTGAAATCCAAGATGGCGGCTTCCACTGAGCTTTAAAATTCTGCAAATGACTAAAACCCCCACGAAAGCTGTACAATATTGGTATTCGTTGAAAGGGATAAACTAGAAGAACCAGACCCTGATCGTTTTTGGCAACTCGCTCGAACATTTTGTGTTGTCAAAATCGAACGATTTTTTTCCCAACTTTGTTTTTACTTAGTACTACATTTTTTATCATGTTTTTGATGAATTTAGCACTTTTCGTGTTTTGTCGATAGTTTTTGTTTTTTGCCATATTAGCTATTTATGTCATTGTATTATGTCTATCATGCTAATATGTGTAAATTGTATTGGTCCTATTAAAACGAAACTTTAAGGTAATGTTGTTTCTGTTATTTGTTTGATTTAGGGACATGTGCCAAAATCGGATGTTGCCAAAATCGGATGTTGCCAAAATCGAATGTTGCCAAAAACGATCGAGGTCTGTATTGTGGTTGTTTTGTGCGATTTTGAGTCACTTACAGCATTTCAGAGTAAAGCGAAAAGAGAAAATCGACTACAACTCGTTTAGCCCTTCTACCCAATACCAATATTGTTGGGGTTTGATACGATTATAAGTCATATACAAACATTTTAAAGTTCAGTGGAAACCGCCATCTTGAATTTGGATGGCGTCAAATAACGAACTTTGACTTTTAATGGTTCATCTATTTCAACTAATACCCATATTGTAATGGTTTGAGGCGATTTTCAGTCATTTACAGTATTTTCAAGTTAAGTGGTAGCCGCCATCTTGGAATTTAAGATGGCGACGGACTACGAAATTCGACTTCTACTTGTTTATTACTTTCACTTAATAACAATATTAAGAAGGTTTCATGATATTTTCACGCACGGCACGAGACATGGATATTGCTCGAGGAGGACCTGCGTACACTCGGAGTATTCGAGCGACGAGTGTTAAGAACCATCTTTGGCGGCGTACAGGAGAACGGAGTGTGGAGGCGAAGGATGAACCACGAGCTCGCGCGCCTCTACGGCGAACCCAGTATCCAGAAGGTGGTGAAGGCTGGCCGGATACGCTGGGCGGGACATGTTGCGAGAATGCCGGACGACTGTCATGCAAAACAGGTGTTCGCTACGAATCCGGTAGGAACAAGACGAGCGGGGGCGCAACGAGCGAGGTGGTTAGACCAAGTGGAGCGTGATCTGGCGAACGTGGGGTGCCCGAGAAATTGGAGAACGGTTGCCATGGACCGAGTGAATTTTAGGAATTATGTTCGTCAAGTTATGTAATAAGACGGAATACTATGTAAATAAAATAAATAATCATGATAT
>NC_073693.1:327677486-327727486 GCF_029784155.1 Uranotaenia lowii
GTGCCCCTTGGCCATCGGAGAAAGAGTCAGCGGACCAAAAAAGGGGTGAAGAAGACGGGCGCGCGGATCTTATCAAAAACTGACCACCGACCACATATGGGTTGTTGACCGGGGCGATTTTGATATTCTTAGGCGGAGTCACGCTTGCTGCAGCTGCTGCAGTTTCCAGGAATTGAGCGAACGTCGAACTCTAGTTACATCCGAACCGAACTGGGACGTTCTGAACTTAGTTGCAGCTTTTGTTGCAGCAGGGTGAGGTAACATGGTTCGGCATCATATAATTTATACATGTGCTTCGTCGTTCCGACAGAACAAAAAAAAACGGGACAAGCTCCCCCTTCCTTTCTTCCCCAAACACTAGTCCGAGGAACATTTGTTAAAATACATTTTATACTTTCTAGATGCACTTTTCTATATTGTGTGCACATTCCCATTTCGTTTGAAAAAAAAAAACGGTACCCGGTTATCACTGGGCGGCGGCAATCGCCTCCAGGCCGGAGGCCTGTGCGTGTCGATAATGAAGAATGACGCTACTTTTTACAATTGCCTGAACCCCCCCGGATCAACACCGGCTCAGTCAGTTCCCCGTTCCGGAAATTGTTCCGCGGTGACGTAGGTCACGAAACCGACCGAGCGAAAACTATCGCAAAACAACAAAAGCTAACTCGGAGAGGGCTTTCTTTGTAACACAACAGTACTAATCCGGTCGGAGTATATTTGTGAATAAAGTTGTTGGAAAACCCGACCGGCCTTCCCCCCGGAAGAGTTCCGGCACCGGACCAACTCAACCAAGATTCCTAGGAAATGGCAACTAGGTAATTGTTTTTCCAGTCAGTTGCGGGAATCCGGCCGGCATCGCCGGTAGGTAATTGCAGGTTGCAGCAGGGTACCCCACGGCACGGCACTTTGGAACGTCGACCCCATTCAGACCCGGGTTCAGTTAGGTTGCTTCCTGTTGTAGGTGAGGTGCAATGTTTGGGCTTTCTCCTCCACCTTCCCTACCCAAACCATTAGCCAAGTATAACTTGAAACACGAGCAATGGATTCCGGTTTCAATGTGATTTGAATATTTTATCGTTTCAGGTCCAGCGTTTCTAAGAAAATTTGTGTACCAATAACCGATTGTTAACTTTTTTCGGAGTAAGATTTAAACGTTAAAGCCATTTTTACTATAAAAATGGGAACTTGGAATCAAGTTCGTTTTATACTCAATCGACGAATGCTCAATCGATGAAATGCCGATCTTTGTTCTACATCGATGAATTTTCGTTGAATGAATTCAGGACTTGTGATTCCGACTGCGAATTTTGCTCTGAATCCCGATTCTGAACTCCAACTCAACCAGAATTGACTCATAGTTCAGACTCAAAGGTCACACTCTGAATTTCAACTCTCAGAGCAAGACTCTGAATTACAATTTTGAGATCCTATCCTGCGTTTTGGTGACTCTCATTCTGACTCTGAACTCCGACTCCGAATTACGACAGCCAGTTTATACTTTCAATTCCGTTTCTGAATTTCGACTCTAGATTTATATTCTGGATTTCGATTCTAATTCCCGCATGATTTTTGACTTTGAATTCAAAAAATTGAATGTCGGTTTGAGTTTCGAGTCTGAATTCCGACCTCGAATTCCGATGCTTAATGCAAACCCTATATCTGACTCAGAATTCAGACTCTGTGCTCCGACTCTAAACTCCGACTCTGATTTCCGGCTCTGAGTCAGAATTCTGAGTCGGAATTCTGAGTCAGAATTCCGAGTCAGAATTCCGAGTCCGAATTCGGAGTCCGAATTCCGAGTCCGAATTCCGAGTCCGAATTCCGAGTCCGAATTCCGAGTCCGAATTCCGAGTCCGAATTCCGAGTCCGAATTCCGAGTCCGAATTCCGAGTCCGAATTCCGAGTCCGAATTCCGAGTCCGAATTCCGAGTCCGAATTCCGAGTCCGAATTCCGAGTCCGAATTCCGAGTCCGAATTCCGAGTCCGAATTCCGAGTCCGAATTCCGAGTCCGAATTCCGAGTCCGAATTCCGAGTCCGAATTCCGAGTCCGAATTCCGAGTCCGAATTCCGAGTCCGAATTCCGAGTCCGAATTCCGAGTCCGAATTCCGAGTCCGAATTCCGAGTCCGAATTCCGAGTCCGAATTCCGAGTCCGAATTCCGAGTCCGAATTCCGAGTCCGAATTCCGAGTCCGAATTCCGAGTCCGAATTCCGAGTCCGAATTCCGAGTCCGAATTCCGAGTCCGAATTCCGAGTCCGAATTCCGAGTCCGAATTCCGAGTCCGAATTCCGAGTCCGAATTCCGAGTCCGAATTCCGAGTCCGAATTCCGAGTCCGAATTCCGAGTCCGAATTCCGAGTCCGAATTCCGAGTCCGAATTCCGAGTCCGAATTCCGAGTCCGAATTCCGAGTCCGAATTCCGAGTCCGAATTCCGAGTCCGAATTCCGAGTCCGAATTCCGAGTCCGAATTCCGAGTCCGAATTCCGAGTCCGAATTCCGAGTCCGAATTCCGAGTCCGAATTCCGAGTCCGAATTCCGAGTCCGAATTCCGAGTCCGAATTCCGAGTCCGAATTCCGAGTCCGAATTCCGAGTCCGAATTCCGAGTCCGAATTCCGAGTCCGAATTCCGAGTCCGAATTCCGAGTCCGAATTCCGAGTCCGAATTCCGAGTCCGAATTCCGAGTCCGAATTCCGAGTCCGAATTCCGAGTCCGAATTCCGAGTCCGAATTCCGAGTCCGAATTCCGAGTCCGAATTCCGAGTCCGAATTCCGAGTCCGAATTCCGAGTCCGAATTCCGAGTCCGAATTCCGAGTCCGAATTCCGAGTCCGAATTCCGAGTCCGAATTCCGAGTCCGAATTCCGAGTCCGAATTCCGAGTCCGAATTCCGAGTCCGAATTCCGAGTCCGAATTCCGAGTCCGAATTCCGAGTCCGAATTCCGAGTCCGAATTCCGAGTCCGAATTCCGAGTCCGAATTCCGAGTCCGAATTCCGAGTCCGAATTCCGAGTCCGAATTCCGAGTCCGAATTCCGAGTCCGAATTCCGAGTCCGAATTCCGAGTCCGAATTCCGAGTCCGAATTCCGAGTCCGAATTCCGAGTCCGAATTCCGAGTCCGAATTCCGAGTCCGAATTCCGAGTCCGAATTCCGAGTCCGAATTCCGAGTCCGAATTCCGAGTCCGAATTCCGAGTCCGAATTCCGAGTCCGAATTCCGAGTCCGAATTCCGAGTCCGAATTCCGAGTCCGAATTCCGAGTCCGAATTCCGAGTCCGAATTCCGAGTCCGAATTCCGAGTCCGAATTCCGAGTCCGAATTCCGAGTCCGAATTCCGAGTCCGAATTCCGAGTCCGAATTCCGAGTCCGAATTCCGAGTCCGAATTCCGAGTCCGAATTCCGAGTCCGAATTCCGAGTCCGAATTCCGAGTCCGAATTCCGAGTCCGAATTCCGAGTCCGAATTCCGAGTCCGAATTCCGAGTCCGAATTCCGAGTCCGAATTCCGAGTCCGAATTCCGAGTCCGAATTCCGAGTCCGAATTCCGAGTCCGAATTCCGAGTCCGAATTCCGAGTCCGAATTCCGAGTCCGAATTCCGAGTCCGAATTCCGAGTCCGAATTCCGAGTCCGAATTCCGAGTCCGAATTCCGAGTCCGAATTCCGAGTCCGAATTCCGAGTCCGAATTCCGAGTCCGAATTCCGAGTCCGAATTCCGAGTCCGAATTCCGAGTCTGAATTCTGAGTCTGAATTCTGAGTCCGAATTCTAAATCCGAATTCTGAGACCGAATTCTGAATCCCAATTCCGGGTCTGAATTCTGAGTCCGAATTCTGATTCTGAATTCCGACACAGCATTCATCAGGATTCTCAGTCAGAATGGTAAATCTCAATGATTCTGAGTCTGAATTTAGAGTTTATACTCGGAGTCCAAAATTCTTAGTTGAAAATTCTGTGTTGAAAATTCTGACTCCATAATTCTTTAGTTTAAAATTCTTGTTTAGAATTTGTGAGTCTGAATTAATATTTTTAAATCTTTAAGAATGACGATTCTGAAACACGTTTTAATGCTTTGTTTTGAGTTAGACGCCTTCATAAAATTGTCTATGTTACTGAAAATTTCAAAATTTCGAGGTTTTTCAATTTGGTTGTCTCATCACTTAAACAAACTACATTGATTTTTTTTATTTTTGTCTTTTTGATGACTTCCGGACATAGAAAAATTACACAAAGTGACGTAAACCACTCAGAGATTGCACCGCCCATCAACCGTTGTAGGAGAAATTACTGTCAATATAATTTTCCAATTGCAGCCGCAGCAATTTCCCCAGTATTTATTCATGAGAGATGCTATTTTGATGCCTCCGTCTTGAGGTTGATTGTTGTTCGGTTTGGTTCGAAATAAAATTTTCATTTGCTTACATTTATGCTGTCATACTGTGTAGAAGTAGAAGGCAAACGTCGTTCTCTGCTTGTTTTTTTTCTTCAACTGTTTAAACCAGTGAATACCTTACCTGGAAATGAGGGAGAAAAAGGAAAAAAAAATGTTTAGAGAAAAGATATTTGATATGTAAAGGTTTTTTTTTAATTTTAGACGATCAATTTGAAGAAAAAACTATTGGTTCACCAAGATGGCAAAACGCGATAGAGTGAAATCGTGCACAGTGCACGCGCCAAAAATCATGACCTTGTCATAGAAGGTGGAAAGGCATTGAGTGGGTGGCTGGCAATCCACCCCTTTCGAATGCAAATTCGCTTGTAGAGGTATTCTCTGTGGGCAATAAATAAGCTTTCATTTCAATAAAATAACAAGCCTACACTCGGCCGAAGGCGGGTGTTAATGTATGTTTGTTTGTTTCATTTTTACTTTTTTTTTGTTCTAGGGGATCCGGAAGTCGAAAAAATTTCATCGGTATGATATGGTGCACGTGTTATACTTTTTATGCTGCATCGCTTTTTCGATTGACCCTGATCCGGGCTGAAGCATAATTCATTTCCCGGTTTTACCACTCGGGTAGCTTGTTTGGAGCAGAATTTCCCAGGCTCCAACACCCTTCGTTTTGGCCCCATTTTACCTCCTGCTTACCCGTTGACCCTCCATCGGATGAGACACGTGTATGACCTAGCTCAAATTTTCCAGTTCTTTTTTCCTCGGTTCCAGTTGCAATCTGCAGCCGGCATCCAAAACTGCAAACCGGCAAACCAACCGACAACCGTACTCAATGCCGGAGCATTAAATTTTCAAGTTCAAGCGGAAAATCGCTTCTACCGGCATCATCGGCACCATCATCGTCAGCGTCATCGTCATCACCGTCATCTTTCCCACCTATTTTGGGGTAAAAGGTGTATGGATGTTTGCCAGTTGTGCAATGATTCCGATGATGACGATGATCGTGAATGCCGGTCATCCGGGGAACCGATTACGCTTGGCTCAACCTACTATCTACCCAGTTTGAGAAGGCCGCCGCACGAGTGCATCCATCAGCCAGCAGTCATCGGAGGGAGGACCGAGAATTGGCATCGCGCGCGCCGCAGATTGAAGAAAACCAGAATGGGGCCAGCCGGCAAGCGGGAACCGCTCGATGGCACGTGTCATGTAATGGTAGTGGTGTAGAGAACTGCATCCGATGCAGTTCTCTCATACAACCGAACGTAAACACAAAACCGTTCCGGTCCAAAGAAATGCACTTTCGGAAATGCACTCGAGCAGCATATCCCTAGTAGAATATTGAATTCGCACACACTGCTACTACCACTACCTAAATAAACGGGGTGCAGAAAATTCTGCTCGTTTCCGTATCAGCCGGGAACGAGACGAGATAGTGCAGCGGTGGTGGGTTCTATCTTCCCTCTTTTTCGGCTCGGTTGTTTGCAGTGGCACTAGATTTGCAAACATAGGAACGAGATGTGATTCGCAAACAAACGGCAAATACCAACACAACACCAACAAAGACCCGGTCGGTTTTCCGCTTCCGTCATGAAAATTGCATCACACCGAGCCGGCGTTCGAGCGTTCGAAGGCATGCTGGGAGCGATGACGACGACAAGGTTACCAACTTTGTGGGATACATTTTGATCGGGAAATTTGATTGCTCTTTAACGTTGATTAAAATGCCTTCGATTTAGGAACCTTTCTCCTTTTATCAGCCATTCTGACAGGATCGCCATATGGTTGATACTTGTATGCGAGTACATTAAGTGCAGATGCTCAGAAAATGTTCATGCTTTAAATATTAAATATTAGATTTTGTTATTGATTCCAGCTCATAATTGATAAAAATTTCACATTTTCCAGGACAAGAACTCCGCAAGGAAGAAAGCTCGGTCCACTTGTATTTAAACTCGATTTAAAACCAGGAGGTATATACAGACCAACAGGAGTCGGAGGCATCCCGTCAAATCCCTGGAATTTTAACCAAAAGAGAAGGTTTCAACCAGGTGGGTAACTTTGTTATATTTAGAAAAAAAAATCCATCGAGCTAAAGCTTACTCAACTAGATGAAAGCTAAGTGTTCCTCATCAGTCTACTCAGTCTTTCCTAGTCGATCTACTCAAAAACAGATTCCGATGAAGAGAACTGAGATATAAAAGTGAAATGTTGAATCTGATGTATTTAGGAATTTGAGACAAAATGGGCTACTGGAGGAGCTGCGGTAATGTTGATGAACCAACTCTCCAGAATCAGGAAATCTCCACCGATAGGAAAATTTGCATATTAAGGATCTCACTTGAACTACTCCAAACATGTTATCCCCATAACGGTGTGAGTAAGCAACTAACACAAATTAGCAGCAAGTGATCTTTTTCATGAGCTTACAACGATGGCTGCAGGCTTATGGACTGTCAAGACCGCAGTCTTAAGTCGGAAAACGTTTTTTTTTAACTCCCAGAGAAGTTAAAAAGTTTGAAAGTCAAATTTCGAAGGATAATCTCGACTAGTAACTCAACCTTGACTGAACTGTAGCTTTAACTTGTTCTTCTAAACTGGACTTAATTCTTTCACTGAAAACTTTGCTTTCACTGGACCGATGTGCCCGACTTGTAACTTTGCTTGTACTAGTTCGAAGTCCCCGATTGGTAACTTTGCCTTAACTTGACTAAAGTCCTAAACTGAATCAAATCCTCGACTAGCAACTTTGCCTTGACTGGACTGCAGTTCTGTACTAGACCGAAGTCTTAAACTAGACCGAATTCCTAAACTGGACTGAAGTCCTAAACAGGACTAAACTCCTAAACTGGACCGAAATCCTAAACAGAACCGGAGTCCTTGACTGACAACCAGAGATTCGAAAATTCACCCACCACACTTAACTGGACTAACAATTTTCCATAAACTGTCTTTTCCACCGGAAGGTCGATTCAAAACAAACAACAGCAGCAGCCAGCTGCCTTAAAAAATCTGTTGTTTTCTACCGGAGGTCCAAATCAAATCAGATAATCAACAGCAGCAGCCTTCAAAATCGGCGCTTTCTAAGCCAATCCGTCTTTTCCACCGGAAGGCCGATTCAAAACAAACAATCAGCAGCAGCAGCCTTGAAAATCTGCGCTTTCTAAGCCATTTGATTTTCCACCGCCAGACCGATTCATAACAGTTTCTCCGTCTTATTCACCGGAGGAACAATCATAGCAGCAGCCTTAAAAATCTGCGCTTCTGCAGCCTCTCCGTCGTATTCACTGGAGGAACAAAAAGCAGAGCAGCAGTTTCGGCAATCTGTGCTTTTCTAGTCTCTCCGTCGTAAATAAGACGGAAGAACAAACAATCATAGCAGCAGCCTTGACAATCTGCGCTTTTCCAGTCTCTTCGTCTTTTTTACCGGATGAACAACAATCAGAACAGCAGCCTTAACAATTCGCGCTTTTTCATTGTCCCCGTCTTATTCAATAGAGCCGGAACTATTTTTAAACAATCTGTGCATCAGCCTTGCAAATCTGTGCGCATCTTACCAACTACGCAATTGTCAGGAAGTGACTATAATTCCGAATCTCAATTCAAAATTCTGCTTAACACAATTTTCCCTCAACATTACGGCTCCGTACTTAATTGACGGAGCCTCACTACTCACTGTGGCATCCTAGAATATGCTTCAGCTCTCATGCTAAAAGAGAGAATCTGAGAGCCAAGAAATATGTAAGCGATGGTGAGTAGGGGAAAAGTTCATATAACGCCCCATGTGGCTAATACGCCTTTGTGGCTGATATGTGGCTAATACCACCTTTGTTTTTAAGAATCTGAAACATTTTAAGCCTGCAAAATATTACCAATTTGTTTTAAATGCTGTGATTGGTCATGGCAAGTATGAATTTTTCCTTAAAATGCCCCTGTGTCGTGATAATTTCACAATTTAGGTTTTTCATCATTTTGATCTAAATTTTAAAACACTTTCAATAAGGTGTCACCAAGCAGAGAAAAACGAATAAGACAATATTTTCTGACACATCGATAGAGGAGAATCTAAACTATGATTTTATGCTAAAAAATCATACTGAACTCGCAAAGGTATGCTTTTTATGGGTATGTTCTATCACGGCCCATGTGCTCGTTATAACGCGCCAATCGTAGTAGGCTGAAAATACCATTAATTTTTCAAAAAGGCCAATTTTCGTTGAAAAAGAACAAAAAGTCTAAAACCATATTTTGAGCGTTAATTCAGCCCAAAAAATCTACTTTTCATTTTTTTCAAAATATTGATTAGTCCATTTGGATTTTTTTTTCAGTCAAAGTGTCTGTAAGTATTGGTGTGTTTTTGGTCTTCGGCTACTTTCGGGTGTGTTCGGCTGCTAGGCGCATATTGAATACACAGTGGCGCGTATTTGCAACACAGTTTTGTTCTGTGGCTTTGAATATGGTTTTTAAAAATCAAGTTTTTGAAGCAACTATAGCAATTTGAGTAATAAAATATCATAGGCATTTGTAGAAAACACTTTTCTTCAACGATTGCACCCACTTTCAACACAATTTGTACGTGGAATACATAGAAAAGCAGCGATTCGCTTAGGTGGCGCATAATAGGGCATGTTCCCCTAATCACTAGCACAACTGACCTCTATTGTATCTAGGTAGTCATCAGGTCAGTTGTGCGGCAGTCTGGATTTGGACCTCAATAGGGTCCAGGACCCGGACTCCACAAGTACATGGCGGATAAAGCACGAAAATAGTCAACATTTCTCCGGTTTGTGACTGGCAAAGCGCTACACACTTCGAATGAAAAAGGAATGAATGAACCTGAAAGCAAACAAGAAGAATAAAAAAACCTTTCCAATTCGGCTGCTGGCAGGGATCAACAAAAACAATAACAAACTGAAAACGGGCCCTCACAATAAATGTGTTTCGTGTTCGTCTTTGGTTGTTTGATTGCAATTGGCGAATGCTTGAATTTGAAAATCTCTTCACACTATTGAGGGATGAGTGACCGGCAAATAAGAGGAACCCATTTGAGGAACAGTCAATTGAGAGTGTCACGCATCATGACGCTGACGGATCTCAACCCTGCTGACAACTTTGCCTTTGCTATTGATATCAGCTCTTCAACCACTTTTCCACAAACTTTTTCTTATTTTTAGTCATAAACGCAGAAAAAAGCTTCTACATTTGGCCCTGAAGTAGGCTTTTCGCTCTGTGGACTTCTGGAAGATCTTTGCTGTATGGAATGACGGAAAAGAGTTCGAACTTAAAAACAGAACCCGATGCCTGAGCAGCTACTAACCGTATTCACTCAAAGAACTGTCAAGCACGGATGTGGGCCATTTCTCGTGTAAACTGTTGGAAGACGATGATCCCAAACACATTTCGAAGACTTTGAAGACCTTTATCCGATCTCCAAGAAGATGAATATGCTTAACCAGGCTACCCCTACCAGATCTTAATAAAATTGAGCAGAATTTCGTTCAAGAGAAGCGTACATGACCTGTGTCTGTACTGTCGATGACAGGACGGATTGTTCGATTAGCTAGATTGCTAGATTAAAAAATTCTTCCTGTTGAGTTGGAGATGAAGGATTTTCAGGAAGTAAGGTCATTCCTGGGATTGAACATTAAGCGTGATCGTGAGGCGGAAATCGACTAAATCACTTACGTCAAAAGTGTGCTCGAAAGATTCGGGCAACTCTAAACTTTCCGCTATCCCGATGAACCCACGTCTGCGATTGGAAAAACCAGACTCGAAGGAGTACACAGACAGACCGTAGAAGCAACTACCCGCATAAATGGAGATTATAACCCAACGATTTCTTAAATCATCAAACGACGATTTGATGAAGAGTAAAAAAACGTTTAGCAAACGATCATAGAAATTGTAAAATCCATTGCCTGAATCGTGAATTCCGAAATGATTGTATTTTAAATATGTTGTTAGGTTATGTAACTGTTAAAAACTGTTAAAACAGTTGTATGAAAAAACTTTTCTGCAAACTGTATGTTAATGGTTTAGGAAACGCTATTCTTATAAGTATGCAGCATATCGAACTATTATGGTTAATGTTGCAATTGGAAGCGATAAAACGATTCTATACAACGTGCTTCCGATGATTTGCTCACGATAATCAGAACTGTGTTACGCTTTAAATAAATCGTAAGTTTTTAAAATACTGTTCGTAACACAGTTGTCGAGAAAACCCCCACTATTAATAACTGTTTATAGACCTTTATAGAAAATGTCATCTGAAGGATCCGGATACGCTTGTGGTTAAGGTATTAAAATGTCATTAAATTCAGTGATAATTTTTATATATTTTTCACATAATTACAAAATACAAAAATAACCTTTTCACTAAAATATTTTTTGGAAGCTTAAAATCACTTATTTTAACGGAAACTTAATCACTATACATAACTTTCACTTATTTCGGGAATCCAAAATCCAGTGCGATAATGCCCAAAAAACGAATGTCCGGACCCGAAGAAATGCCATAGATGTTCGACAGCAAAGCAATTGGCCGTCACCGCCCTCAGTTTAAACGCCATGGCCTTCCGGAATTCGGGCCAGAAGCAGATTAAATCGTCCCGCACCTTCCGCACCCTTTTTTGGAGATGCGGCAAAGCGAAAAGACCATAACCTGAAAGAAAAAAAAAACAATTTTGTTTTTTATGTAATAAGTTTTTCCGAGCAGTGGTCCGGTGTTTCCCCGCAGATTTGTTTACCTCGATTGAATTCTATCCTTGTTTCCATGAATCCGAACTGAACGCTTGTAGTGTCTGGGAATTTACGCTGCCGTGGCCGAGAGTCCATGAAAAACTTCCGGGGCGCCAGTGTAGGCACTTACTTTTAGAACAGAAGGTCCTATTTTTTCACGAAAGAGATCGGACCGTAATCACCGTCGTTGAAAAACTATATCGATTTTGATGCTGGTTGACCCAGAAGATCCAGAAGATCCGGAACAATCCTCGAAGCGGTTGCAACAAAAAAAAAATGCATAAATTTCGCGGAACGAAAGAAAACAAACTGGTCAGTGGTGCCAGATTGATTGAACTTTCAAGTTTTGACTTTTTTTGTTCTAGATCAATTCATAAAAACAATTGTATACAACTAAATGTGCCATTTGTGTTGTTTAGTTGATATGATGAATGCTGATTAATGCCATTTGTAATAATTTTGTGTATAACTGTTATACATGATTTTCAGTGTACATTTAAATCTCGATTGAGATTTTGAAATAGATAAAATCCCAGGGGTGGAAAACAGAAGAAAAAACAAAAAAAGCGCTCGAATATCAAATTGATCTGATTGAATCACCAACCAGTGAGCAGGCATCAAATTTTGTTTCATTAGAATGACCATTCTTAAAATTGTAAAATTAAAAGTCGTTGAGAGAGTTTTGAATTGGATAAGTTTACAAGTTTCACCAAACTGAGCATGCTATAAAACAACAGCTTTGTTGATTTTGTTTGGTTCCGGAACGAATTTTTATCGTAAACGATTACAAATCTTTTCAAAAAATGCAGCAAAATTTCTATTTGCGTGACCTAGATAAAATCTAATCGTATAGTTTCAATAACCTAATCGCGAAATTCATAGTTTATTTCAAACTCACTTTTCAATGAATAATTAAGTTACAATACACATCATGATATATCCATCTGAAAATGAAATTTTAACATTAAAATCTTTAGGTGTACTGACAATTTATTTAATAAGGGACACCTGGCATCTCTGCTCAACGTTTTGATCATCAGGTGTCAACATGCATGAACGCTTTTGGTAACGGTTCGAGATCAATTTTACGCAATAAAAATGAAAATGAATCGTTCATATCCATTATTGACGTTATCTTATAACGTAATTTTTAACATGAACGTGAGAGTATAGTTTTAATCGTTTTCGAGCTAAAGTAAGATGAAATAGTAACGTTTACAGAAAACTTCACTTTTTCAACAACCGTTGATGTATCGTGATGACTTTTTGAGATATGGTTTTTTCGTATGCGGGTAGTTGGTTGTCTAATGTACTTGATGGTGACTTCGAGGCCAAACCTGTCGGCAGCTGTGAGCTACTTTGCGGGATTCCAGTATTATGCTACCAATGATCACTGGGTCCACCTGAAACTAGTCCTGAGATTCCTTAGAGGGACAGTCGATAGTAAGCTCGTGTTCCGGCGTACTGAGGCGTACGATGATGCGGATTGGGGAAACGAATCCAACGGCAGAAGATCAGTTCCCGGATTTGTCGTGGAGTTGTATGGTTCAACCGTAATGTGGGCGACCAAGGAACAGGGAGCAGTTGCCATGTCGAGTACCGAAGCGGAGCTGATGGCGCTATGTCTTACTAGCTGTGAGTTCGTGTGGGCGACCTAGTACTTGGGCATGCATCATTCAAGTGTTGCTAATTATCTCATCGATTTTTTCGATGAGACGAATCTCAACACTGCTTTTAAATAAACGCAATCCGCAGTCTTCTAACTGCATCCGGCGGCTTGTCCTGAAGATGGGGCTGCTCCTCTTCACGAGAACCTTTCTTCTGGCTTTCGGCTCGACGATCTACCAGTGGCTCCAGCCCGTAAATCTTCTATGATTTTTGGCTCGACGACCCCCAACTGGCCTCCAGGTACGACGACCTTCCAATTGGTTCCTGGTCCGACGACTGGCTTTGATCTGATGACCTTCCACCTGACTTCTGACCAGCCTTGCCAGATCTACGGATTTCTCCGTAGTTCAACGGATTTTCTGCATTTCTACGGATCTACGGATCGATGCTCGAAATCTACGGATTTTCAGCATTTCCTACGGATTATCGAAAAAATTCAAGGGATTCTGCGGAAAACTGAAAATTATACCTGACGACAAAAAAAAAAGGTTATCAAGTTTAATTTTGCCGAAAAAAGTACATTTTTCGATGTTCCTAAAATCTACGGACTTGAGCGGTTTTCAATCTGGCAACGCTGCTTCTGACCTCGACTCCCTGGCTGTGGCTCGAAGCTTTATCTTGCGCCTCGACGCCTTTTCTGAGACCTGCCGCCTTTTAGTGGTTCCAGCCCAAAGACTTTCAGGTCCGATGACCTGTTCAGCTCGACGACCTTTCTTTTGGTTTCCGGCTCGACGATCTACCAAAGGCTTCAGCCCGGTGATCTTCCATGATTTCTGGCTCAACGACCTGCAACTGGCCTCCAGGTATGACAACCTTCCAATTGACTCCTGGTCCGACAACCTCCATCTGGCTTTAATCCGACGACCTTCAAGCTGACATCTGGCCTCGATTAGCTTGCTGCGGCTTTATCCTGCGCCTCGACGCCTTCCAGTGATTCCAGCCCGAAGACCTCCATTTGGCTTTCAGGTCCGACGAGCTTCCATGGCACCGGCTTGACGACTTTCCGTGGTATTCCTCGTAAATCCTTCAGTGGCTCCTGGTCTGCCAAGCACCACTTGATTCCTAACTTGTCGTTGCCTCAGCCCAGCGACCTCAGTTCGACGACCTCCACCGGGATTTGGCTCGACGACCTTCCAGTTGGATTCTGGTCCTATAACTAATTTTCTTGTTATGTTTAGAATAAAACCAAAATTGTAGTGTAATTTTCAACATATATCTACTTCAAAATTCAAAAGAAAAGTTAATCGAAAGAGCCTTGAGTGTAAAATTGAACGCATTTTCGCTTGATACCCTCCATCAAAGTCTCTACAGTGTCATCCTTCTCGTTCTTGACTGTATTCTTGCTCTTCCGAAGTTCCCGCTTCATAATTGCCCAGTACTGCTCCACCGGGCGCAGCTCCGGACAGTTAAGCGGGATCATGTGCTTTGGAACAAAATGGACAGAATTGGGCTCATACCACTCCAGGACACTTTTAGCTTTTAGTATAGTGGCATGATGCCAAATTTGGCCAAAATAGCGGAGTTTCGTCGCGCTGCTGCTCTAAGAATGGAAAAAGGCGCTTCTCGAGGTACTCAGGCACTCAGATTTGTAGATCTCGCCATTTATTTACTGTACCCTTCGTCACGAAAGGCTCACTCATCATTTCGCAAAAGCAGATGGCCTGCCAAACTAGATATTTGGAGGCGAACTTCGACATTTCCTTCTTCTTAAATTTGTCGTCCACATCGAACTTGCTCTTGCCGGTGAAAAATTCCAACCCCGGAATTTGCTTAAAATAAGCTTTTATATTTATACGTTTCGTCGTCCAGCACACAGCAGCCATATTTTGTCCGCAACTTCTCGTAGAGCTTCCGTAACCGAGTTTAGCTAGATTGTTGCCGCCAATCGCTGTTTGGGGAGCTATGTACCTTGTGAGTATGAAGTTCAACTCTCTTCATTGCATTCTAGACGTAGCTCTGCGAAATGTCGATCTTTTTAGCCAAATCACGGCTTGAACGTTGGGATTTGCTTCACCTTTCCCTTCGTCTTTTAGATCTACGGTCCCGGTTTTCTTCCAGCTTCTTTGCTGTGGTCCAACGCCACCCGCTCCTGGAACCGCTTCAACACTCTGGAGACGGTTGAATGTTCAACATTTTTCCCAACTGCCGGTGCGACAGTTCAGGAAATTCCAGGTGTTTGGAAAGAATTTGTTCTCTCGACTCACTTTGGTTCACCGTCATTTTCGTTGAATCGAAAAACACGACTTGATGTTGTTTGATGTTTGACAGCATGTAAACAATACATGTCAATGAGAAAGTGTGCAAAATTTGGTTGATTTCTACCCAATGGTAAACAAGTTTTTCCCTGTTGAATGTGCCGCAATAATTTCGCGTTCGCCTTTAATATCGCAAACGAGAAATATAACGTAATTGTATGCTGTGAAAAACCTAAGGGATAAATTAAAACTTTATTCTCCTTTCATCGGAATGTGGACATCATTAGGGGCCATTCAGATACCACGTGGACAGAAAAATGAGATTTTTGACCCCCTCCTCCCCCTCCGTGGACGAGCGTGGACATTTGGCAAACCCCTACCCCCTCCTCGGATGTCCACGTGGACAGACTTGAAATAATTTTTTTTTGAATACCTACACAGAAAAAAAAAATTTGACTATTACGTGTCACTGAAAACTGCAACTTTTAAAATAAATCACCTGTAATTAACAAAACCTGTAATTTTTAGTTGTTGTCCTTGAAAGTTAACAAAGGATCATTTATTACTACAGCAAATGTCCTGTAAAAAAGTTGTACACAAAAAATTAAAAGTCACGTAGTCATGTTTTCGACCTGTAAAATTATGGTAAATGTCTTGCTCGTTTTTGTTACAGGACATTTGCGACACCTTTCCTGAGGCCTGTCCGACGACCTTCCATGGCACCGGTTCGACGACTTTCCTGGTACTCCTCGTAAGTCGTAAGTCCGCAAGAGCAGATGGCCTGCCAAACGAGATATTTAAAGGCAAACTTTGACATTTTCTTCTTCTTAAACTTGTCGTCCACATCGAACTTGCTCTTTTCGGGGAAACACTGCAACCCCGGAATTTGCTTAAAATCGTCTTTTATATACGTTTTATCGTTCACCACACAGCAGCCAAATTTTGTCAGTATCTTCTCGTAGAACTTCCGTATCCGAGTTTTAGCCGTCGAGTGTTGCAGCTCATCGCGGATTGGAGAGTTCTGTACCTTGTATCTATGTAGTTTGCAATCTGGACGTAGCTCTGCAGTGCAACATGCCGATCTTTTTAGCCAAATCACGGCTTGAGACGTTGGGATTTGCTTTAATCATCCGCTTCACGTTTCCCTCCGTCTTTTTGTTTTCCGGTCCCGGTTTTCTTCCAACTTCTTTGCCGCGGTCCAACGTCAACCGCTCCTGAAACCGCTTTAACACTCTGGAGACGGTTGAATGGCGAATGTTCAACATTTTTCCCAACTGCTGGTGCGACAGGTCAGTAAATTCCATCTGTTTGGAAAGAATTTGTTCTCTCGACTCGCGTTGGTTCACGAAAATGGTCGTTGAATCGAAAAACACGACTTCAAGTTTGACAGCATGTAAACAATACACGTCAATGAGAAAGTGTTCAAAATTTGGTTGATTTCTACCCAATGGTAAAAAAGTGATGCCCTGTTGAATGTGTCGTAATAATTTCGTGTTCGCCCTCAATATCACAAAACGAGAAGTATAACGTAGTTGTATGCTGCGAAAAACGTAAAGGAAAAACTAAAACTTTATTCTCCTTTCATTGAACTTTTGGACATCATTAGAATTTTCTAAGTTACTTTAGGAAAAATGACCACATAGTTCGCATAGTTTTTCTTTCGTTTGATCACCCTAGCAAAAAGTATGCCGGTACCCGGCACGGGAATATGGAAACGGTGCCAATGAAGATTACCGAGCGAGAACAGTGTGATTTGTTTTCCTTTACCTTGGAACCTCATTTAGTTCATGTATCTATGTACCTAAATAGTAGCTAGCTAAGTATCTAGCCCCGAGAAATAGGGCAAATAAAGTGACCGTGCATGGGAGCCCGTGGGGGGGATTGAGAATGGTCGAGGGGTCTATCATTTTTCGAGAGAGTTCTTGCGCGCCCGTGTTTGATGAGTTTAGTGAATGCCGCAATCTACATTCCTCACACATCCAACCGAAGGTGGATGAGATTTAGAATAGTTTCTGCTCGATGATGCGTTGTTGTTGATTAGGGTTTATGTACAAGTGTGGGAATAAGTTTCTGGAAACGATTAAGCCTGGATACTTATCGCGGAACACAACGACAAGTTTCATTAAAAATCAGAACTGAAAACAGCATTCCATCGTTTAAGTATTTTGACCTTGTGAGATTACCA
The DNA here is from genome assembly GCF_029784155.1 of Uranotaenia lowii. Classification (NCBI taxonomy): domain Eukaryota; kingdom Metazoa; phylum Arthropoda; class Insecta; order Diptera; family Culicidae; genus Uranotaenia; species Uranotaenia lowii. The sequence continues at coordinate 327,694,653 of NC_073693.1, forward strand.
AAAATGTGGGTGTAAAAAAATGCTTATTTGCAATAAAAAGTTTGTAATAACACCACTTTTGAGGAAGTGAAAAAGGTATGGAATGCCTCTATTGAGTGCTTTTTCCTCAAATGTACTCCCAAATTTAGTAATAAAAAAAAACAAAATCACGCAATATGGAGTTTGGTAAAGTCGAAAGCAGGGTGTTTGTTAAGACTTTGAAGTGTTACACAACATCCATCATGCGTGTCTTTCAAAAAACGGCTGCAAGCTGCAAGTTTTGCTGTCGTGTTTTCAAATAATAATCTGATTCTACAATCTTGTTATTTATGTTTTTTTTCGACCAGTTTCCTCGATCAAAACATTTACACCTACGCGCCGAGTTGTTGGAAAAAACACAAAACCTGAAACATCGCGCGCGTTAATTTGACCTTCACTATTGCCTAGGTTGTTGTTGACTTACAAATTGCTTCATTAAAATGAAAAACAAAAAAAAAAGCCTCATTCACTAGTATAGTACGATACTGCAGTGCGCTCTCTCGTGTTCCGTTGATGTTTTTGTTTTGCCACCAAGAGGCGCACTTTTGCTGCATTGTTGTGGTGCTGCTTTGGCTGTACTTAAACATATTCGTTAGGAGTCAGTTCGTCAAAAGGCTGCCATCATAAGTTTAGGCCAACCTCACCTGTTCGGCTAATTCAAGCCACGATTTGAGCAATGACTTTAAAAAAAAAAGTACAATTAACCAACAGCTGTTAGCTTGTGTGCTGTTTAAAGTTAAGTACAGAGATACAAAAAAAACTTACTTAATAACAACGAATATTGAAGCTTTTATTTAGCATAGCACTACACGATTAGAGTGGAAACACAACTTACTTGTGGAACAGAAAAAAATCAATCTACATGCAATAAAGCTTAGTTGAAAAAGAACATACAACTCGATGTTGTAATAAGCATAAAGAAAAAAAAAGCAGCAGCCAACCTTATTCCTATTCAGCCCTGCTCAATGGCGGCGATATATTTTGTGCATGGGCGCGCTCAATTGTGGCAACAATGCTGTTGGCAAAAGTGCACTTGGCGCACTGTTTTTTTTTGCTTTAATGGCTGCCTTTTTATTTGTTTAAAGTGCCTTCCCCGAAAGTTGCGTTCCGAACAACTCCGGACAACAAAGCTCTAGGAAGCGAAAACAGAAGAAAAAATCCTTAACAGACAAATGCTAATCTTGGTGGGTACTTAAATTGTTTCCCCCCAAATCGCATTTCTGCCACTCATTTTAAACCGCATCAATTCTTGAGTCCAAATACCAAAAAGAAAAAAAAAACGCACAACAAACGCATTCGATGCACTCGTTATACGGAAGTCAAACGAAAATGGGACCCGGTAGTGTTCATTTTTTTGTCTTTCCAAGGGGTTTTCTCCTTCAAATGACTTGTTTCGGTCTGGTCCGTCGAACTTTTGGGGAGTTTTATGATCCCCGACAAACCGTCAAATTTTGCTGTCCGCTGCATATGTACAACAAGCATCACTCGTTGCGATTTTTCCTCCACTGGAAAGGGGGGATGATTACCAAAAAAAAAAAATCGACAAAAAACTCAGCCGCCTCAATTTTATTGCGCTTTGTGTGTGCATTACGAATAATCTTCATCATTGTGCTTTGAGAAAAAAAAGCCAAACACCATCAACCCAACCATATAACGATTCCAATCCAAGCTTCAATGATGGAACTAGTTGCAAATTTGCATAATAGACTCGCGCGACCGTGAGGTGCCTGGCGATCTACATCTATTGCATTTACCTACTCTTGATTGCTTCCGCGTTTTGGTCAGAGATCGATGCAGCATGCATGCGATGATATGCATTTTGACTTTCGGGGGAAGCGTTTGATGGACTTCAATCCACTGGAGGTTTCTTCTTAAAATACAGAAAGATCTTAATTCAGGGGCAAAAACGGTGTAAATCTCAATCAAATTTTCAAAATATATTGTAAATTCTATATTCACTTCATTCTCAATTCTCAATTCTCAATAAATATAAAGACATAAATAAAAAAAACCTTGATTTCAGAGTTTGAAAATCGCTGGTTTTCAAAATTGCTGACTTTTAGGATGTTTTATATTCAGAACTTTCTGAATAGCAGACATTCAGAATCGCTAACTTTAAAAAATGCTGTGTTTTCAAATCACTGACTTTCAGAACTGCGCACTTCGCAGGATTTGAATTTCAGAATCTATGATTTCAAAATCACTGACCTTCAGTATAGCTGACTTTTAGAACCGCTGTTTTTTTTTGTAAAACTGAACATATTGTTGATTCGGAATTCTGAATCGGAATTCTAAATACGAAATCTGAATCTGGATTCTGAGTCTGGATTTTTGAGTCTGAATTTTCAAGTATGAATTTTTAAGTAAAAATTTTCCAGTCTGAATTTTTGAGTCTGAATTTTTCTGTCTGAATTAACGAGTCTGAATTCTGAGTCTGGTAATTCGAGTTTGAATTTTTGAGTCTGAATTTTTTAAATCTGAATCTGAATTCTGAGTCTGAGTCTTAGCATTCTGAGTCTGAATTTTGAAGTATGAATTTTTGAGTCTAAATTATTAGGCCTGAATTTTTTATTCTGCATTTTCGAGTCTGAATTTTTGAGTCTGAGTTTATGAGTCTGAATTTTGAGTCTGAATTTTTCAATCTGAATGTTTCAGACTGAATTTTTTAACCTGAATTTTTGAACCATAATCTTTGTGTCTTTTCTAATCTGAATATTTGAGTTTGAATTTTTATGCTGAATTTTCGTGTCTAAATTCTTGAGTCTGAATTTTGAAGTATGAATTTTTGAGTCAGAATTTTGAGTCCGAATTTTTGAATCTGATTTATGAGTCCGAATTTTTTTTTATCTGAATTCTGAGTCGGAATTCTGAGTCGGAATACTGAGTCGGAATTCTAAGTCGGAATCCTGAGTCGGAATTCTGAGTCGGAATTCAGAGTCGGAATTCAGAGTCGGAATTATGAGTCGGAATTATAAGTCGGAATTCTGAGTCGGAAATCTGAGTCGGAGTTCTGAGTCAGAATTCTGAGTCGGAATTCTGAGTTGGAATTCTGAGTCAGAATTTAGTGTCGGAATTCCGAGTCAAAATTATGAGTCGGAATTTTCAGTCGGAATTCTGAATCAGAATTCCGACTCAGAATTCTGAAACAGAATTCCGACTCAGAATTCTGAATTAGAATTCTGACTCAGAATTCTGAGTCGGTTTTTGGAGTCGGATTTCTGAGTCGGAATTCAGAGTCGGAATTCTAATTTGGAATTCTTAGTAGGAATTCTGAGTCGGAATTCGGAGTCGGATTTCTAATTTGGAATTCTAAGTCGGCATTCCGAGTCGGGGTTTTGAGTCGGAATTTTGAGTCCGAACTCTGAGTCGGAATTCTGAGTCCAAATTCTGAGTCGGAATTCTGAGTCGGAATTCTGAGTCGAAATTCTGAGTCGGAATTCTGATTCGGAATTAAAAGTCAGAACTCGGAGTCGGAATTTGGAGTCGGAATTCGGTGTCAGAATTTGGAGTCGGAATTCATAGTCGGAATTCGGAGTCGGAATTCTGAGTCTTAATTCTAAGTCGGAATTCTTAGTAGGAATTCTTAGTCAGAATTCCGAGTCGGGGTTTTGAGTCGGAATTCTGAGTCCAAATTCTGAGTCGGAATTCTGAGTCGGAATTCTGATTCGGAATTCAGGGTCAGAACTCGGAGTCGGAATTCGGAGTCGGAATTTGGTGTCAGAATTCGGAGTCGGAATTCGTAGTCGGAATTCGGAGTCGGAATTCTGAGTCGAAATTCTGAGTCGGAATTCTTAGTTGGGATTCTGAGTCAAATTGCTGAGACGGGATTCTGAGTCGGAGTTCTGAATCGGAATTCTGTGTGGTATTTCGAAGTCGGAATCAGAAGTAGGAATTCTGAGTCGGATTCCAGAGACGGAATTTGGAGTCTAAATTCTGAGTTGGAATAATGAGTCGGATTTTGAAGTCAGAATTTGAAATCGAAATTCTGAGTCGGAATAATCAGTCGGATTTTGAAGTCAGAATTTGGAGTCAAAATTCGGAGTCAAAATTTTTAGTCGAAATTCAGAGTCGGATTTTGGAGCTGGAACTCGAGGTCGAAATTCTGAGTTGGAATTTTGAGTTGGAATTTGAAGTCGGAATTCTGAGTCGGAATTCTGGGTACGAATTCGGAGTCGGAATTCAGAGTCAGATTTGTGAGTCAGAATCCTGAGTCAGAATTCTAAGTCGTAATTCGGAGTCGGAATTGTGAGCTGGAATTCCAAGTTGGAATTCTGAGTCGGAATATTAAGTCAGCATTCTGAGTCGGAGTTCTGAGTCGGAATTCTGAGGCAGAATAATAAGTCGGATTCTGAGTCCGAATTCTGAGTCGGAATTCAGAGTCGGAATTTTGAGTCGGAATTAAGAGTCGAAATTCTGAGTTGGAAATCTGAGTCGGAATTCGGAGTCGGAATTTGGATTCGGAATTCGGAGTCGGAATTCGGAGTCGGAATTCGAAATCGGAACTCTGAGTCGGAATTCTGAGTCGGAAGTCTGAGTCAGAATTCTGTGTCGGAATTTTGAGTCGAAAATTGTAGTGGGAAGTCGGAATTATGAGTTTGAATTCTGGGTCTGAATGGTGGGTCGGACTTCTGAGTCTGACTTTCTGAGTTGGAATTTTGTGTCGGAATTCTGAGTCGGAACTTTGCGTCGGAACTCTGAGTCGGAATTTTAAGTCGGAATTCTGAGTCGGAACTTTGTGTCGTAATTCTGAGTCGAAATTCGGATTCGGAATTCGATAGTTTGGAAAGTCGGTGTCTGCTGGTCGGTAACTGTAAGTTGGTACTGAAAGTCTATATCTAATAGTCGGATTTCGAAAATCAGAATCCAAAAATCGGAATTCAAATTCGAAATCCAAAAATTTGGAATTCGAGTCAAAATACGAAAGTCGGAGTTTGAGAGTCAAATTCCGAAAATTGGAATCCAGAACTCGGAATCCGAAAGACAAAATCCAAAAGTTAGAAAGATGAAATCCGAATATTGAAATTCGAAAGTTGGAATCGAAAAGTCGGATTTCAAAAATCGAAATTCTAAAGACAGATAGTCGAAATTCGAACGTCGGAAACCGTAAGTTTAAATCCAAAAGTTGGAATTCAGAAGTTCGAATCTGAAAATTTGGAAAATTTGAATCCCAAGTCGGGTTTCGAAATCCGAAAATTCAAAGTTTGTGTCAACAAAAGTCGAAATCCGACTATCGGATTTCGCAAGTCAGAAAGTCAGAATCTTAAAATCGAAATCCAAAAATAGGAATCGTTAAGTCTAAATCTGAAAGTCGGAATCCAAAAGTTGAAATCCTTATCTAAGTTTGTGGCATATCGGCAAATTGAAAATCTAATTAGAGAGCAATTAAGACAGACATGAAAATTGATAGGTGGAAAGGTCAAAGCTAGAGCGCTTTGGGTAGAAGAAACGAATAGATGGTGAAACTGTGAGCTTAGGGCATTGTTTTTTATCGACAGCATGAAACTGCTTGTGTGATTCTTTACCCAGCACCTGCTGGCTGTTTGTAGTAAGTGACGAAGAAGCCACATTGCTACCCACAACCAGCTCAGATGGGTCGAACATATGAGGTTGCGTTCGACCGGGCGAACGCAACCTCATGTGTTCGACCCATCTGAGCTGGTTGTGGGTAGCAATGTGGCTTCTTCGTCACTTACTACAAACAGCCAGCAGGTGCTGGGTAAAGAATCACACAAGCAGTTTCATGCTGTCGATAAAAAACAATGCCCTAAGCTCACAGTTTCACCATCTATTCGTTTCTTCTACCCAAAGCGCTCTAGCTTTGACCTTTCCACCTATCAATTTTCATGTCTGTCTTAATTGCTCTCTAATTAGATTTTCAATTTGCCGATATGCCACAAACTTAGATAAGAATATATCCCAGCGGCGATCAAAATAAGATAACAAAAGTTGAAATCGGAAAGTTCAGATCTGGAATTCGGATTACAAATGTCGAAATCCGAAAGTCAAAAATTCGGAATCTGAAAGTCAGAATGCGAAAGTCGAAGCTGATATTCCAAAGCCGGTATTCGAAAGTCTGAATCCAAAAGTCCAAATACGAAAGTTGGATTGGGATTCGAAAGCAAGAATTCAAAAGTCAGAATCCAAAAGTCTAAAGTCAGAAATCCGAAAGTCGTGATCCAAAAGTCAGAATCCAAAAGTCGAACATCAAAAGTCAGAATCTCTGAATCGGACTCTGAAAGTCAGACTCCAAAAGTCGGACTCCAAAAGTCGGACTCCAAAAGTCGGAATAAGAAAATCGGACACCAAATGTCGGGATATGAAAGTCGGAATCCGAAAGCCAGAATCCGAAAGTCGGAATTCGAAAGTCAGAATCCGAAAGTCAAAATTTGAAAATTCAAAAAGTCAGTTCGCGATACTTGGAAATTGAAAGTCAGGATCCGGAATTCCGTATTTTTATGTCGGAATCCGAAAGCAGGAATCCTAAAATTGGTATCCAAATGTCGGGATCCGGGAGTCTGATCACGAACGTCGAACTCCGCAATAAGGAATCCGACAATTTTAATAGGAAAGTCGGACTCCGAAAGTCGGAATCCGAAAGTCAGAATCCGAAAGTCGGAATCCGAAAGTCAGAATCGGAAAGTCGAAATCCGAAAGTCAGAATCCGAAAGCGAGCTTCTGAAGATCGGAATGGGATAGTCGGAAACCAAAAGTCAGAGTTCGAAAGTCGAAATTGGATAATTCAAAAAATCACTTCGCGATGGTTGGAATCTGAAAGTTAGAATCTGGAATTCAGAATTTTAATGTCGGAATCCGAATGTAGGGATCCGAAAATTGGTATCCAAAAGTCGGAATACGAAAATCGGACTCTGCAAAAACGTATCTGAAAATTAGAGTAGGAAAATCGGAATCCGAAAATCGGCTTCTGAAGGTCGGAATTGGAGAGTAGGAATCCAAAAGTCATAATTTTTAAAGTCAAAATCTGAAAATCGCAATCCGAAAGATAGAAAAATCAGAATCCAAAACTTGGCATCCAATTCAAAAATCCGAAAGTCGAAATCCGAAATTAAGAAACCAAAAGTCAGGAACCAAAAGTCAGAATCTGAAAGTTGGAGTCTGAAGTCAGAATCCAATTTCCGAATCGGAACTCTGATCCGAGTTCTGAATCCGAATCCTGATTCTGAAATCTAATTTCGAATTCTGAACTCAAACGTCCTATACGGATTCTAAATCTGATTTCTAAATTGAAATTTTAAATCATGATTTTAATTTCATTTTTGATTCCAAATTTGAGGTCTGAACTTTAATATTTAAGATAGTTAAACAAATATCCAACGTTTCGCTTAATGTTTCGATTTTCTTCAATTATCAATAATGGAAACGTAAAATTGATCCATCAAAGGTAGTTTGTTTCGAATAGTTTCGTCAACTCAAATCTTAAGTTCGACGTCAGAATTGATTCAACCATAAGTGAATTTCCACCGATTCCTCTGAACTCGTATGCTTTTCAGAGGAGCGCGCGCTGCAAGTCTGCCAAATGTTTTCCAATTTTATTTCACCCTTGAAAAGCACTGAACCAAGCCAAGCCAAGGAAACATAAATTTTCGATCGACGTTGTATGTTGGAAACACATCAGAATTTCGGGTCAAACTTGTTCTGTAGGGTAAGCAAATTTTCTCACATGATTCTTTCGCTGTTTTTTACCCCAACAGAGGATTCAAACAACAACCATAGCGCAGTTGGGTTTCTAAAAATGGAACAATTTTTCCGATCTGTGCCGTCTTTTGGGGAGGTGCATTTTTCCACCCAAGTTTTTTTTTCGGTGTGGACATCCGGGGAAGAAACGAGGAGGGCTTGCCGTAAGCCGGTACCAACCGCAACAGAGTTGACCTTGACTCAAGCCATGGCCGCCGGTTTGTGTTTCGCTACCGAAATGTTTGTTCGTCCTCGCCGTCGTCGTCATACGGTGACGGCGGTATTCCTGAAGGGAGCGAAAATTCCAAACTCTGCTCGAAGAGAGCAAACCTTGAGAGGATTTTCCTCGAAAATGGCACACTTTCAGAGAAACTTGTGCATTTTATCCCATATCTGGGAACGCCGGGAAGCCACTGGGAAGTCGGGAGGGCGGTAGAAGCTGAATAAAGGTCGCACGTGTAGTCGTTTTTTGCTGCAAATTCAATCCAAGCATGCTCTGGCTGCCACACTCTCATCATCGGGCTGCAGAATGACGATGATTGCAATATAGTGCAGCGTCGTCGTCGCTATTGGTGATGATGCAACGAATGGGAATTGCGAGACTGTCAGCAGCGGTTGCTTTGTTTGCTGAGAATGGAGGAGATGATGATGGCGATGATGACGATAACAATGTGATGACTGTGTGTGTGTATAAAGTAATGACAGCAAATGATTGACCTGGAGCCTTGTCCCATCTTTGGCGCGTGGATGCAGTTGAAAAAATTGGAATCATACTAGACTGTGCTGGATTTTCGGTCACAAAGTTTTCCTTCCTTGGAAAACTTTAGTCAAAACATTATTTTTCAAATGGAAGTTTGTGGCTTAATCTCATCAAACTAAGAGCACTTTTTGTGGTTGTAGAGTTGATAATTTACCAACAATTTGGTTCTTAGCTCTTAAAAATTTAGCTTGGGTGGTCTTTCGGAGTAACTCCGACAATTTCTTGACAAAATTCCATTCTCTCGTTACTTAATTTCAATCAAACTGAAGGAACGTGATGTTAAAACAAGAAAACCTCAACAATAACAGTCCCATAAAGACAATAATTTACACTCGCCGATAATGGCGGCAAACCGACACAAATGAAGGTGTACCATAATCAGCTAAAAGAAACAAAAGTGAGCCGTTAAAGTAAGGCAATCGCAACAGGCAAAAAGGTCAGAGTAATTTAGCCACAATCAAAACCCACACCTGTTATTGCACATATGTGCAATGCAAAAAGTGAAGTGCAATACTCAATAATGGTATCTCGGTTGGAGTTTAAAATGGTGACGATTTGCAGCAAATTTTATTTTCTGGCTCATAAAACACGTTGACATTTCGGAGTCTTTTCCAACCAAAGACGACGACGATGATGATCGCGATCTGTAGTGCTGCTATCTGGGATTCGGATCTCCCTTCACCCGGAGCTCCGGAGTAATAAATGCCGGCTGTATGATCCCTTTCCTTTTTTTCTTCAAGAATCTTCAACGTAAATTTTTGCTGAAAGTAAGTCACGGAAGATCGGGGCAGATCATTTTGATTGTGACTGTATTAAAGTATAAATTTTTAATCAAATTTTCAAAGGCAGTGCTGGAAGAACGTTCTTATGCTGGTTTTCACTGAGCGTTTGGAACTAATTTTGACATAGTTTTGCCAACGTACAAAACTATGATATGACTTTGACAACTTTGACAAATAAAATTTTGACACACAATTAACATAATTTTGACACAATTTTACACAACTTTGAAATCATTCAGACACATATGTCATATTTTTAACCCAATTTTGACAATTCAACAGTTTGACACAGAATTGAAAAAAAATTTACTCTATTTGACAGTTTAAACAAAATTTCGATATTATTTAGAAGTGTAGTTCCAATACTATTTGGACAATTTTGACAATTTTGGCAATTTTGTCACTTTTGTCAATTTTTTCAATTTTGTCAATTTTGGCAATTTGACAATTTTGACAATTTTGACAATTTTAACACTTTTAACAATTTTGACAATTTTAACAATTTTGACATTTTTAACAATTCTGACAATTTTGACAATTTTGATAATTTCGACAATTTTGACAATTTTGAAAATTTTGACAAATTTTACAATTTTGACAATTTTAACAATTTTGACAATTATGACAATTTTGACCATTTCGACACTTTTGAAAATTTCTAAAATATCAAAAAAATTTACAATTTTGACAACTTTGACAGTTTTGAAAATTTTGACAATTCTGACAATTTTGACGTTTTGACAATTTTGACATTTGGGACAATTTTGATATTTTGAACAATTTTGACAATTTTGAAAATTTGCACAATTTTGACCCAATTCTGTCAATTTTGACAATTTTCCCAATTTTGCCAATTTTGACAATTTTGACAATTTTGAAAATTTTGACAATATTGACAATTTTAACAATTTTGTCAATTTTTGACAATTTTGAAAATTTTGACAATTTCGAGTAATTTAGAAATTCTGAAAATTTTGACAATTTTGGCAATTTTGACAATTTTGACAAGTTTGGCAATTTTGACAATTTTGACAATTCTGAAAATTTTGAAAATTTTGACAATTTTGACAATTTTGACAAATTTGACAATTTTGTCAATTTTAACAATTTCGACAATTTTGACATTTTTGATTATTTCGACAATTTTGACAATTTTGACATTTTCGATAATTTTGTCAATTTTGTTAATTTTGACAAATTTGACAATTTCGACGATTTTAAAAATTTTAAAATTTTTGGCAATTCTTACAATTTTGACAATTTTTCCAATTTTGATAATTTTGATGATTTTGACAATTTCGACAATTTTGACAATTTCGACAATTTTGACAATTTGGAAAGTTTTGACAATTTTGACAAGTGACGATTTGACAATTTGAAAATTTTGACAATTTTGACATTTTTGATAATTTCGACAATTTTGAAAATTTTGACATTTTTGATAATGTTGTAAATTTTGTTAATTTTGACAAATTTGACAATTTTGACGTTTTTAAAAATTATGACAATTTTGGCAATTCTTACAATTTTGACAATTTTGATAATTTTGATGATTTTGACAATTTCGACAATTTTGACAATTTCGACAATTTCGACAATTTTGACAATTTTGACAATTTCGAAAACTTTTACAATTTTGACAATGTTGACAATTTGGACAATTTTTCCAATGTGTCATTTTGACAATTTGGACTATTTTAACAATTTTGAAAATTTTGACAATTTAGAAAATTTGGAGAATTTGTACGATTTGGACAGTTTGGACAATTTGGACAATTTTGACAGTTTGGACAATTTGGACAATTTTGACAGTTTGGACAATTTGGACAATTTTGACAGTTTGGACAATTTGGACAATTTTGACAATTTGGACAATTTTGACAATTTTAACAATTTTTACCATTTTGACAATTTTGTCAATTTCGACAATTTTGACATTTTTGATAATTTCGACAATTTTGAAATTTTTGATAATTTTGTCAATTTTGTTAATTTTGACAAATTTGACAATTTTGACGATTTTAAAAATTTTGACAATTTTGGCAATTCTTACAATTTTGACAATTTTTAAAATTTAGATAATTTTGATGATTTTGACAATTTCGACAATTTTGACAATTTTGACAATTTTGAAAATTTGTAAATTTTGACAACTTTGACAATTTTTAAAATTTGGACAATTTTGACAATTTCGACAACTTTTTCAATTTTGACAACTTTGACATTTTGACAATTTTAACAATTTGGATAATTTTTCCAATTGGCCATTTTGACAATTTGGACTATTTTGACAATTTTGATAATTTTGATAATTTGGACAATTTGGAAAATTTGGAAAATTTGGAAATTTGGAAAATTTGTACAATTTGGACAGTTTGGACAATTTGGGTAATTTGGACAATTTTGACAATTTTGACAATTTTGACAATTTTATCAATTTTTACCATTTTGCCAGTTTTGACAATTTTATAAGTTTGACAATTTCGACAACTTTTACAATTTTGACAACTTTGACAATTTTGACAATTTTGACAATTTTGACAATTTTGACAATTTTGACAATTTGGACAATTTTTCCAATTTGACAATTTTGACAATTTTAACAATTTTAACAATTTTGACAATTGTTTCTGGTTTTTTTTTAAATTTTGATGGTAATTTAGGATTTTTTTGTCTTTATTAGAGAGACTTTCAGCCTTTGGCTGTTTCCTCTCTAATTTTAGGATTGATGGACAGTTCGTGACCATTTACACCCATAGAAGAGGTTGCAAAAATTCAATGCCAATTTAGCAAATCTCTGTGCCGAGAATGCGCTGAAAAGTGTACTGTTCCTTAGATAATATGATTGGAAAAGCACTACTGGCATAGAGACTCGAGCTCCCAAGCAAACTGATGCATTACCGACCCACTTATGGGATTTTCATCCTATTGGAATTTATATAAAAAATAGTGAGAATCGAACTCACTGCAACATCTTATCTCGGCTTGCCAGTCCGATATATTACCCAGTGCACCATCTGAGTAAGTTAGCTAATGAAAGGTTATTGTCGTCGCCAATTATAAGAACGCCAGTTATTAGAAAGTTTGTTAATGCCGGTGTGTCATAGAATCTTATACCGCTAATCCCACCTTCAAAGAAGTTCATTATTGGAGTAGAGTCTGATTTGTGGGTGAAGCATTTGGAGTGTATTTTGAGAAATCGGGAGCTAGATATTTTGAGAGAAATTTTACAAAATTTAGAGATAGTTTTGAATCCATTTTGAGACAATTTTGGAAAAATTTAAAGACAATTTAAAACACTGTTTTTAACAATTTTCAAACAATTTTGGAACAACTTTCAGATAACTTCATGTAGTTGGTGGACAAATTGAAGCATTTAGGACCCCAATTTAAGTCAATTTCGAGTGAAGCCAAAAAAACCAATTTTGGAGAAAATTTCAGTTTCATTTAAAGCCGGTGTCAAGGCGAAATTTTAGAAAATTTACTGAAAATAGTTAAATAATGTGATATTGATTTTCTTTTTGAAATCAGCACTGAAGTCTATTTTTTTTTCGAATTGATGATAATTTAATTTCATCCAACGCCGTTTCGAGACTAGGTTGGTCTCATCCTCAGGGAAAACTTCAAGGTTGTACATATTTTTTTGAGTTAAATGGATTTGAGTATAATCTGGTTTCTCCTACTTACAATACAGTCATCTTTATGTGGCTTTTGTGAGGACTAATGTCTGGCACTGTTGTAGATTTTTCTGTTCAGACTGTTTGATTTTGTTGATTGGTATTTTATATTGTAATTTTTAAACTAATCTCACCAATAATTTAAAATAATGATAATTTTAAAACTATCTCACAGAACTTCGCCACGGTCATTTTGAAATACTTTGAAGAAACGGCCTTTTTAAAATAAAGATCTCGTTTAATTTCAAAATAAATTTTAACAATGCCCATTTACACTTAAAGGGAAGTGTTTAACAGAATCTTCTGTAGTAAATTCCAAACTCGATGATGAATGTTTTTGTTTACCATCGTCTCAGGGAGGGTGTCTAGAATGTCATAACAAAAACTCAAGTAACTGTGAAGAATCCCATTCATTCCGGGGTGCGCTCGCATTCGGTTTCGATGCAATTCAATCTAGTCTAACAGAGGTAGTTACCTTACCGTATAGTAGTAGGTAGTTAAATAATTTTCAGCAAATAAGCAAGCGAGTCGAACGAAAAAAAAACAACTAAATAAATAAATAACTTATATCTAATATTCACAACAAACTTGATGGGCGAGCGTGTGCCGCAACACACCAATAGTCCAAGTGAGGCAAGCTAGCAAAGCAAGTGGCTTGCTCTGATGGATTTCTCGTTCGTCGTTTCAAGGTACTTGTGCAATGAAAGTCGTCGACGTCTCAGGTTGTTGGTGGTGTTGTTGTTGTTGTTGCTGCCGTTTTAGCTACTTATTGCAATCACGTAAATAATAAAAACAATCATAGCAAGAGCTCTGAATTAGCTGCCTGCCAAATCAACAAGCAACCAGAAATTCGAGTAACTTCGAAGATGGCCGGCCGAACAAGGAAGTTAGGCTTTGTTTTGCATCATATAACTACACTGAGCATAGATAAATGGTGATCTTGTTTTCGATTTTTTCTTCCTTGAGATGAATTTTGAGGATGCTTGACACAGGGAATTAGTTTTGTTTACGTTTGTTGCATTATTTCCGGATCCAAGTATGTCAGGGCGGGCACGTTGAGTCGCCTGGTTGTCTGTGCCTGGTTTAGATGTTAGGAAAACGGAAAACGCACACACAAACACACGTAAAATTAAACTTGAAACAAAGCAATCTTAGGGTACTCCGCCCTGCTCTCATGATGTGTAGCAACAATATCGCTTTCGCTATCCCTCCCAACCCAAGCCCAATTGCAATTACTCAAACGAACGACGACGATGTCGAGTACAATTCATTACACAATCGTCGTCCATATGTATATTTCTCCGTCGTTCGTGTTTGCGGCCGTGAGTTTTGGACTTTGGCCCCCTTCCTCTCGCCAGCCAGCCACGATCTATCGACGAAGTCGACCCATGTGATCCTCACCGAAGACCCACCCCACCCCAAACTGTTGCACGGCTTCGTTGATCGGCGGCCCCAAAATGCATCATATGGCACCATCGCCTGCTGTTATGATGGGTGCCGTGCCGATTGATTCACTTGCAGCAAAAGATCATCAACCGTAGTTTCAAAACGTCAAATGAAAGAAGGAAAAAAAAAACAGTAACACACAACCAGCAGCAGATCAGCGCCAGATCAAAGTAGACCTTTCGTAAGTGTGTACTCACGTCTCACTCTCGCTTGCGTACCTTAGTATGCCTTAGTTGTTATCGTCGTAGTTGTACGCGATCTCGCTCTGGCAGCCGCCGCCTGCTATGCCATCAGCTAAATGTGACACGGCGAGGCAAGGCGGTGGGGGGTGTGGTGTACCCTGATCTTCTACACACTACTTCTTTCGTGATCGCGGCCGACGACGACGAACTAGTTCCGGTTATCCTTGAAGAACGCGACTCCCGAACGGGGTAGAATGCCTGCGATCGACCGCTGGTCAATCAGTTCGACCAAAAGAGCCCCGAAACAACACCCGAAAAATGCAGCGTTTCGCGGAAATGAGCGCGGAAATCCAATAGGCGTAGAAAACAACGCTGTTCCTCGAGGCACTACTGAACTGGCGGGCCGCGCGCACACACAGCTGCACTGCACTGTCAAATTTTAATGACTGAAGTCTCGGGCCCGACGACTTTCAGACAACCTACACACGTTTCGATCATATGATTTTCCCCGCTCGCTTGCTTGGTTTGAATCGGATCGCGAGCTGTTTTGGAAGGCGAGCACCAAAACAACCAACCCAAACAACAAGTGCACACATACAGGCGGAGTACTCAACAAAACTCCAGCCGACGATGATCGTCGGCTACTTAGCCAGACCACAGCACAGAACAGCTGAGTACTAGTAGTAGTCAACGGAGCAGATAGTAGTCGTCGTAGAAGCTTTACTACGCCGACCCGAGCCGGTGGGGAGATCCATCATCGGTTCGGCCCAACTTGCGTTGCGATGTGTGGTAAAATGTTTAAAAAAAAAACACTACCACCCATCTCTGGGCCGCCTGGCGGCCAAACTAGTATGCGTGCCATCTTAGTAGCTCGTCCGAAGCAAAGTAGCTTCGAGTATAAGAGTATGTCCAAATAGTAGTCGGTGGACGTAATTGAAAACAACACACTTCAATTGCGGGCGAGCGCCTTGGGGCTGCCAGAGGCGCCGGGACGCCGAGGGGGGCGACGAACAACCAACAACTACCTAACAAGGTAGTCCGGGTTTCGATTTGAAGGTACAACCTAGGCGGGTGATTTGCATAGAAAAGATTATGCGTGTACTGCCGCGCGTCGCCATTGCTTGGTACTGCGGGAGATATCGCTGGCACAGTGATCTCAAGGTTGCGGAGGCGTTCCTCGAAGTGTGACCTGCCTCGAGCAAGTAGCCCTCTGCGTCGTTTGCATATCATAATAATGATTTATCGATGTCTATTGGCAGAATGGGGGTTCATGGGTGACAGCTTTCCGAAAGTTCTCGGTCTGGGCCTACTTTGGCTCGAATTATCTCAATTACAAATGAGCAAATTTTCAATTAAAAAAAAAAGCTTATCGAACCGATAATTTTGTTTCAGTTTCGAACGAAACTTTAACTGACATTGAACGTGGTAATTATCATACAAATTATTTTGGTTTAGCACACATGTTCGCCAAAGCCTACTTGGTTGCTAGCGGAAATATTTAAGGTGGATCCGAATTTCGACTCCGAGTTCCGACATAAAATTAACTTCGGATTCCGAAACTGGACTCCAACACAGGATTCCAACAAGGACTTTTGGTTTCTGAATCCGACATCCGGTCTTCGAATCTGAAATCTGACTCCTGGATTCCGAATAAACCTGATTCCGGAACCTGAATTCGGCTCTCGAACCAACAATTTAATTTTCATTTTTACCGAAATTTTGACTGTCATTGAACGTGGTTATAACCACACAATTTTCTTAGGTGAAGATCACATTTTCGGCAAAGCCTACTTAGCACGCGGAAGCATTTAACACGCGGATCCACGTGCCCGGATCGTCTCGTGTGCCCGCAAGTTTGTTTTCGATCGGTTTGTTGTGATTCACGTGCTGTTGTTGATGTAATCTGGCGTTCGCCTCGTCATTAAAAAACAAACTCGAACGGGGGGCGAGCGAGCGCACAATCTTCAATCACTGAAGCAGCCGCGGTTGCTTAAAGGGCTACCCCACTCCAATAAGTAGTCGGCCATATTTGTATTCATAAACCATAAACACAACCCTTCGAAGCCTCATCGATTGTCGGTCGCCAAACGGTTTTGGTTGGTAACGCGCGAACTTGAATGGCGGGGGTAATTGTGGATATGGCTTTGTTTTTAATTAGTCGCTGGCCGTTTTTTTTCGGTTCGTTGTTTCGTTTTAAGGAAATACTAATTTGGGAGAGACCTTATCGCGGCCTAGCAATGTATGAATGTGGTTTTGCAATCCGACGAGAGAGCCTCCAGGTAATTATTATAATTGGTCTCACAAAAATGAGCCGAATGCCCAATGTTGCTGCTGCCACTGCATTGGAATCAGGTTGTTGCATTTCACCAACAACCACCAAGTTTTTTTTTGTTTCAACCCCGCCGCAAGTTTGTATTTGCATTACTATCGGCTGGTTCGGGGTAGACTCGCTGGAGACTGACTGCCGATTGCTGCCAGTGCGGGTTGCCTTGCCTGCAACAATCAGGTTGTCATTGAGAAATTTTTACGTTGCTCTGCGACCCAATTATCGAAGTAGGTCTTGGAAAGTGTATTCAAATACCGAAGGTTCCAACGGCGACGATAAACGGAACTTAATTTGAAAAAAAAAAAGAACAGTTCGGAATAGGTTGCCAGATTTTTTCTTTCTCCAAGAACATGTCAGTGTTGTCAGATTTGAGTAAAAAAATAGTCGAAAGAAACTCACCCTTCGCTTCCTTGGCATGTCCTCGTTGTAGTCCATTCCAATGCCTTCGTCCGAGTTCGACAGAGAGGTTGTCCGGGCGCCGCGAATCACAATTTCGTTGGTGGTACCGCCGCTGCTGTTGGTTGTTGTGTTAGCTGGAGCTGTTGCTGTTCCTGGTTCTATCTTAACGGCCACTGCAGTTCCTGTAGTACTATTGCTGTTGTTGTTATTGTTGTTGCTTGTTGTGTTGTTGTTATTATTGTTGTTGTTGTTGGTGTTTGGTGGTGTGGAATGTCCATCTTCGCTGAGCGGAGGCGTGGTCGAGCCTGTGCTCCATGAGGTACTGCTACTGCCGGAACTGGTTCCGAGGACGTTTTCCCAGCCTGTTGGTGAGCAAGATTGTAAAGTTAAAGAAATTTTTCTATTTATGCATTGAAAATGCGTCTACGGGTTTTGGAAAAAAACTTTCCAGACCCAAGTTTGAAGGATTCATAAGGACATCGGACTCCGACTATGGATTCCAACTCCGGACTCCAACTTCTGATCCTGACTTTGGATTTTGATGTTGGATCCAGATTTCCGATTCCTACTCCAGTATTCAAATTGAGATTTTAATTCCGGACTCCGATTCCGAATTCAGATTTCAGGATTCGACTTGAGATTTCAATGTTGGACTCCGACTCCGAATTCCTATTCTGTATTTTGACTTCGGAGTTCGACTTTGACTGACTCTGGATTCCGACTTAGTAACCTGACTCCGAATTCTGGAACAGGAACCTATTTGCAAATTCCGACTTTGGATTCTGACTCTGAATTGCAACTTTGAATCTCGAATTTGGATCCTGGTTTTGAAATAAGACTCTGAATCCAGAATCTAGATTCCAACTTCGAATTTCGACTCCGGAATTCCATCCTCGGATTCCGAATCCGAAATTCCGGATTCCGAATCCCGATTCTAAATCTACATTCCGGCTGGAATCCAGATCCTGGCTCCAGATTCCGACTCCGGATTCCAGATCTTAACACCATATTCCGACTCTTAACTACAACTCTTAAGATTCCAACTCCGAATTCCTACTCCGTAATTTGATTCAGGATTTCAACTGAGAATCCTGGCTTCAAAATCTGAAATCGGAAACCGACTTTGAATTCCGTCTCCAGAACCCCATCCTTGGATTCCAACTCCGAAATCATACTCCAGACTCTTTCTTCGAATTCTTTATCCGGATGTCGACTCGGGATTCTAAGTCAAAATTTCGACTAGAATCCAGTTCCTGACTCAGATTTCGACTCCGAATTTAATTGTACTTGGAATTTAATCGAATTTCATACTCGAATTCCGTCTCCAATATCACACTCCGAATTCTTACTCGGACTTCGGATTCCGACTAGGATCCAGAATCAAGATCCTGACTCCGGATTCCATCTTCGGATTTCAACTTTGGATTTCAACTTCGGATTCCGGATCCTGACTTCGGATTCTGACTCTGAATTCCGACTCCGATTTCAATTTTGACTCAGGAATCTGACTTCGGATTTCAACTCTGGATTCCAACACTGAATTCTGACTCCGAATTGCGACTACGAATTCCGAATTTGGACCCTGGCTTTGAAATACGACTCTGAATTCAAAATCTAGATTCCAACTCCGAATTCCGACTCCGTAATTCGATTCCGGATTCCAACTCCGAATCCTGACTTCAGAACCCGACATCGGAAACTGACTTTGGATTTCGACTCCGGAATTCCATCCTCGGATTCCAAATCCGAAATCATACTCCGAATTCTTTCTTCTTATTCTTAATTTGGATTTTGAACCTGGATTCTAAGTCTAAATTTCGGCTGGAATCCAGATGCTGACTCCAGATTTCGACTCCGGATTCCGACTCTGATTCCAATTTTGACTTAGGAATATAACCGAATTTCACCCGTTTATTTGTATTCCGTCTCTAATATCAAATTCTTATTCCGACTTCGGATTCTGACTAGGATCCAGAATCAACTTTGGATTTCAACTCCGTATTGAGGATCCTGACTTCGGATTCCGACTCTGAATTCTGACTCTGATTCCAATTTCGACTCAGGAATCTGACTCCGGATTTTGACTTCGAATTCCAACTGTGGATTCTGACTCTGACTCCAGGCTCTGGATTCCAACACTGAATTCCAACTATAAATTTCAACTCTGAATTCCTACTATAAATTCCGACTAAGATTCTAAATAGACTCGCTTTTTTTGGGCAACAGCTTAGTTTACTTTAAATGAGTGGATTTTTGGCTTTCAGTTTCAGTTTTTTTGTAAAAACGCCTGTAATTTTACATATTAACCGTTTCGATCCTTATAGTATCTTTATCAGGGATTAAATTTATTTTAAAATCACGTTTACGTCGACTGAATCTTAATGATTCTTACCAAAAAAGCAGCACAGTTTATTTTGTTCATGAAAAGCGTAAAAAATCTCAACAAAAGCCCAGATAAAATAATTTTCAACAGTAAACACATAAAATTATAATTTACACAAACAATCCAACACATTTTCAATAGTCTGAAACAGATACCGAAAGCAATATATGATACGCCGTATCAAACCGGACAAAAATAAAGTCGTTTGTTACTAAAAATCTGCCACTTAAAAAATTTAGGCTCCAAATTCCGACTTTGAATTTCGCCTTAGAATTTCGACTCTGAACCGGTCTCTGAATTCCGATATTGAATTCCAACTCAGAATGTGGACTCCGAATCCGGACTCTCAATTTGTACTGAGAATTCCAGTTCCTGCTATGAATGTTGGCTCTGAATTCCGACTGTGAATACCGACTCTGAGTTTCACTTCTGAATTTCGACTTAGAAAACCGACTATGATCGCCGAGTCTGAATTTCGACTCTGAATACTGACTATAAGCTCGGACTTTTAATTTCGATCTAGAATTCTGACTCTTTATTCCGACACAGAATTCCAATTCTGAATTTTGATACAGAAATCCGGCTCTGAATTCTGATTTGAAACCTTTCTTTGAATATCAACCTCCAATTTTTTCACTTTGAAATCTGACTGCGAATCTCGGGGTTCGACTTTCAATTCCGAATTCCAACTTAAACTCGTGTTATATAAAAGGCTGAATTCTGATTTCTGACTCTAACTTGAATGCCTGAACTTGAATTCCGATTCTGAGTTTTAAATTTTCATTTCGAAATCCAAACTTTTACTTATTCCAAAATTGGTGTTAGACTTTTTCGCTTTATTAACTTCCAAACGACCGTTTTACCTCAGCTTAAAATGCTATTTTTTTTTGGTTAGATTCGGTTTACAGTTGTCATTGAGTTTTTTACACTAGTTCATCTAGCTGACGAGCGGACGCCCGACCTCATTTCTGCAAGAGAAAAGTCCGCCGTAGAAATAAAAAAAAATGCGGTGGTCAAAACGTGCGCAAAATATTAGAACAACTACGGGTGAGACATTTTGAAAAATTACGTAAAGGACAGCAAAACGATCTCTTTAGCGAGCACCTGGCAGGTTTCAAACCAGAAACTGTTCGTCGCCAAGTCTCGATGTTCCGGAGATGAACAAAGAGAAAAAATGAAAAAAAATTGATGTTTAGCACTTGAGGCGGCTCACAATCTGTGAAAGTTGCAAATCACTCAGTGTTATATAACTGTTGACACAATGAATGGCTCAATATACAAAGAAGCTTGCCTCCAAATGCGCATTTAACTTTTTATTCACAAAACAAAGTGTTCTATTTTTTATCGAATACACTCCTTGAGTACTGATTTACTTCTCAAGTTGTTTTCAAATAACAAAATTCATCAGACAAAATGAAGTTTTCTGAGAAATTCAATGACAGCTGTAAACGAGAAGTTCAATCAAACCAAACAACTTTTATGCCCTTAAAGAAGTTCCAATAGAGGTCGAAACGTTGTTACTCAGAAATCGAAAATTTACAGCCTGTAAGAATCTGAATTCTGTAAGTGAATTTTTATTTTTAACACTGATTTTAAAAAAAGTCATCAGTTGAAAACTTCCTACGGATATTACAAAATAATTCTAGGTTTGTTTGTGAATTTTCAAAAAATATTCCATATAGTTTCACCGGAACTGGGCGGAGAAAATTGTCTCAATTTGTCCTCCAAAATATGTATTACTTAATTTTTTTCAGATCCGTTGAAAAAAAAAAAAAAAAGTCAGCTATCATGTGTGTGTGTACACACAACAAAATTTCTATGTAGTTTTCTCGGAATTAAGTGGGTTGATTTTCCTTAAGTTAGGGCTTATTTTTGAGCAATATTGTTCATCAAAATACCATAAATTACTATTACTATCTATCTATCATTTAATAATAAAACAGTAACTGTGAAATGACTTTTTAATTTTTTTTCCGATTTTTATCATTTTAGGAATCAATCAACAAGAATGGATGCCTTGAGTCAACACATGGTGGCTCCAGAGAATAATGTCTTCAATCGTAATCACTTACCGGTTACCGAAGATTTGGGCGACGTGGACAGACTCATAAGTACCAGGGCGGCGTTGCACTCGTCCATCGGGTCGTCGTCGTTAATACTGTAGTACTCCCGGTCGTCCTGTGAGTAAGAGGGGCGCCGTTTACGAGATCTGCAAGGAAAAAAGTAAGAGAGAAAGGAAGGCAATGAATGATCTGACCTAAATTCATTCAGTGTTATCAAACGCAGCAAATCGAAACACAAAAGCGCGCATTTTTGCAGTTTTGATTCGGTTCAACTGCATCCCACCAGCCCAGTATCAGTGAGGTAGTTGTTACCTTCCCGCATTTGAACAGTTGCAGCAGGCAGCCGACGAGACACAGCAAAAACAACAAAACAAAAAGACCTTCAAGTTCAATGCATTATCGGTCAGTCACCGGAAGGCCTTAATGAATCGAAGCTGTCGAATCGAAAACAGGCCGCGCCACACCAATAATGGAGCAGCAACAACAATACACACACGAAATTGAAATGTAACGACTGATGAAGGAAATGAAAAGGAAAAAAAATTGAAACACAACCATTCGGGGCTCGCGATGCAGATGCACTTACTGAAGGTTAGAAATCGTTAAGAGGTGGGGAGAGGTGCAACGCTCCACGAGTGAGAATGGAGAACGCTCTTAATGAGCAGAAGGAGAGGAAGGGGTGGAAAGAGAGATAGCGCTAGTGGGGGCCCCAACACCGATGTTAATTTCTTTGTCTTTTCTGTTCGACGAAAAAAAGGTATGACGATCGACAATAGGCGATGGAAGCGCTGACGAATTTGGGTGATGGTTTTGCATTAGTGCAAGTGGGATGCAGCTATAATTTCACCCAACTTTTGACAGTTCTAAAGGGGTTTTTCTTAAGGAGAGAAAGAATAACTTTTCGATTCCATCGCCCATAACGCTAGGAAAAGGCCAACAGAGATAGATAGTCCGTCGAAGTCAAATCGCATACCAACTGCAAAGTGCAACACTGATAACACAAAACGCTCAGGAGTGTTGCTGCACAAAAAAAAACAAAGCAATAAAAAAGGTAAGTACAGCAAAAAAAACAGCAACCAGGCAACGAAATACCGAAAGGTTGTAAATCAACTGACGAATTTCATCATCTGATTGCGTTTAGGTTGGAGAAGAAGAAAGGGAGAAAACATCAAATCTTATCGCGAAATGCATTCGGTGGACTTGTTTCGATCTTGTTGACACTTGAATGCAGTTTTTTTTCGGTAGTTAAATTTAAATCTTATTTCGATAAAAGAACATTTGAAATCATTCTGTTCCCATTTACTGCGAGTTTTACTGTTTTCCTCTCAAATTTGAAATGAAAAAAAAAATTGAAATTACGAAACATTTGTCGCTCCAATCATTCGTTTGATTGCCCAATCAAAAGATGTACAGGCGCTACGAAAAAATGATGGCATTCAACATGCAAATCTACACAAAAGAATGGGGGTTCAAAAAAAAAAACGAAAAAAAGACGAAAAGAAACCGAAACCGAAACCAAGACCGTTGATGATGAACTCAAAAAAAAAACTAAATTTCGAAAACAAATTGAAGCACACGATAAGTGCAGCAAGCAACATGAGTGTGGTACTCGCATTATTGAAAGCGAACTTGTCTCGGCTTTGGGGCCATATGAGCACTTTTTTTCGTACTTCTTACTTCAGCCAACTTCAACTTCAGCTGTTGTTGAAATTTGAGTAAGGCGAACGCAGCTTAAAGCCAAAACTTGGCTCTGGTCATGGTTGTTGGAAGACGTAGTTTTTTTTCGGGGTTACAAATCAAAGCTTTGTTCGATTCCGTTGAGCATTGGCTCAAGTCTTGGAAACGCAACGAAACGAACAAAAAAAAACGAATGTAAAGTGGCTAAAATTGAAACCACCCATCCAGTTGGAGCTTTGCGTTTCATTTTCTTTCGTTGTGCATTGAAAAAAGAAAGATTTTATATTACCGGTACACGCTTTTCCAGTCAGTCGTCGTCGTGTACATATGTAATCGAGATATTGCCAATCAAATTTTTATGTTATTTCATTATGCTTCGAGCTGCTATCTGGTTACGATGAAGGTAAAAGTGAGCAATAAATGGTGCTGCAGCAGAAGTAAGAAACAACAAAATTAGACACTTTTACACTCGTTTCGATTTGAAGGGCTTTCGGCTTAGCAATCGAATGGAGTTGCTAGCTTTGAAAATTTTGCTTATTTTGAATCGAGAGTTGTTTCGTAATCCATTGCTCTTGTTGCTTTGAAGTATATCGCATTTAAATATGGGAGATATCCGACAGTTTTGGAAGATATGGCTCAGGTGAATTTGAAGGATAAACCAAACTCAAACCCTGAATGATCCGGCTCGAAGGACCACATTTCTCTTCGGTAACTCACTTATCCGTGGTTTAAGCTACAGCTTTTGTCATTTTTGTGCCATTTTTATGTCATTTTCGTGTCATTTTTGTGTCAATTTTGTATCATTTTTGTCTGATTTTTGTATCATTTTTGGGTCATTTTTGTGTCATTTTGTGTCAGTTTGTGTCATTTTTTTTGTCATTTTTATCATTTAAGTGTCATTTTTGTGTCATTTTTTTGGCATTTTGATGTATTTTTGTGTCATTTTTCTGTCACTTTTGTGTCATTTTATAATATTTTTGTGTTATTTTTTGGTCATTTTTGTGTCATTTTTGTATCATTTTTGTGTTAATTTTGTGCCATTTTTGTGTCATTTTATAACATTTTTGTGTTATTTTATAACATTTTTGTGTCATTTTTGTATCACTTTTGTGTATTTTTGTATCATTTTATAACTTTTTTGTGTAATCTTAAAACATTTTTGTGTAATTTTTGTGTCATTTGTGTTTGTGTGTCATTTGTGTTCAATTTTTGTGTATTTTTATGCCATTTCTGTGTCATTTTTGTGTCATTTTCGTGTCATTTTTGTGTCATTTTTGTGTTATTTTTGTGTTATTTTGTGTCGTTTTTGAGTCATTATTGTGTTATTTTTATATCATTTGCTGTCATTTTTGTGTAATTTTGAGCCATTCAATAATGTTTTTTTGTCATTTCTGTGTCATTATTGTGTCTTTTTCGTGCCATTTTTTTCGTCTTTTTTATGTAATTTATGCGTCATTGTTGTGTCATTTTTGTAACATTTTGGTGTCATTTTTGTGTAATTTTTGTGTAATTTTTTTTTGTAATTTTTGTATCATTTTTGTGTCATTTTTGTGTCAATATAGTGTCGTTTCTATGTCATTTTTGTGTCATTTTTGTGTCATTTTTGTGCCATTTTTCTGTAGTTTTTGTGTCATCTTTATGTCATCTTTGTGTCATCTTTGTGTCATTTTTGTGACATTTTTGTGTCATTTCTGTATCATTTTTTTTGTCATTTTTGTGTCATTTATGTGCCAATTTTGTTTCAATTTTAAGTCAATTTTGAGTCATTTTTTCGTCATTTTTGTGTCTTTTGTGTCTTTTGTGTCATCTTTGTGTCATTTTTGTGACATCTTTGTGCCATTTTTGTGTCATTTCTGTATCATTTCTGTATCATTTTTGTGTCATTTTTATGTCATTTATGTGTCATTTTTGTCATTTTTGTCATTTTTGTCATTTTTGTCATTTTCGTCATTTTTGTCATTTTTGTCATTTTTGTCATTTTTGTCATTTTTGTCATTTTTGTCATTTTTGTCATTTTTGTCATTTTTGTCATTTTTGTCATTTTTGTCATTTTTGTCATTTTTGTCATTTTTGTCATTTTTGTCATTTTTGTCATTTTTGTCATTTTTGTCATTTTTGTCATTTTTGTCATTTTTGTCATTTTTGTCATTTTTGTCATTTTTGTCATTTTTGTCATTTTTGTCATTTTTGTCATTTTTGTCATTTTTGTCATTTTTGTCATTTTTGTCATTTTTGTCATTTTTGTCATTTTTGTCATTTTTGTCATTTTTGTCATTTTTGTCATTTTTGTCATTTTTGTCATTTTTGTCATTTTTGTCATTTTTGTCATTTTTGTCATTTTTGTCATTTTTGTCATTTCATTTTTGTCATTTTTGTCATTTTTGTCATTTTTGTCATTTTTGTAATTTTTGTAATTTTTGCCATTTCTGTCATTTCTGTCATTTTTTGTCATTTTTGTCATTTTTGTCATTTTTGTCATTTTTGTCATTTTTGTCATTTTTGTCATTTTTGTCATTTTTGTCATTTTTGTCATTTTTGTCATTTTTTGTCATTTTTGTCATTTTTGTCATTTTTGTCATTTTTGTCATTTTTGTCATTTTTGTCATTTTTGTCATTTTTGTCATTTTTGTCATTTTTGTCATTTTTGTCATTTTTGTCATTTTTGTCATTTTTGTCATTTTTGTCATTTTTGTCATTTTTTTCATTTTTTTCATTTTTGTCATTTATGTCATTTTTGTCATTTTTGTCATTTTTGTCATTTTTGTCATTTTTGTCATTTTTGTCATTTTTGTCATTTTTGTCATTTTTGTCATTTTTGTCATTTTTGTCATTTTTGTCATTTTTGTCATTTTTGTCATTTTTGTGATTTTTGTCATTTTTGTCATTTTTGTCATTTTTGTCATTATTGTCATTTTCGTCATTTTCGTCATTTTCGTCATTTTCGTCATTTTCGTCATTTTCGTCATTTTTGTCATTTTTGTCATTTTTGTCATTTTTGTCATTTTTGTCATTTTTGTCATTTTTGTCATTTTTGTCATTTTTGTCATTTTTGTCATTTTTGTCATTTTTGTGATTTTTGTCATTTTTGTCATTTTTGTCATTTTTGTCATTTTTTGTCAATTTTGTCATTTTTGTCATTTTTGCCATTCTTGCCATTTTTATCATTTTTGTCATTTTTGTCATTTTTGTCATTTTTGTCATTCTTGCCATTCTTGCCATTTTTGTCATTTTTGTCATTTTTGTCATTTTTGTCATTTTTGTCATTTTTGTCATTTTTGTCATTTTTGTCATTTTTGTCATTTTTGTCATTTTTGTGATTTTTGTCATTTTTGTCATTTTTGTCATTTTTGTGATTTTTGTCATTTTTGTCATTTTTGTCATTTTTGTAATTTTTGTCATTTTTGTCATTTTTGTCATTTTTGTCATTTTTGTCATTTTTGTCATTTTTGTCATATTTGTCATATTTGTCATTTTTGTCATTTTTGTCATTTTTGTCATCTTTGTCATTTTTGTCATTATTGTCATTTTTGTCATTTTTGTCATTTTTGTCATTTTTGTCATTTTTGTCATTCTTGCCATTTTTGTCATTTTTGTCATTTTTGTCATTTTTGTCATTTTTGTCATTTATGTCATTTTTGTCATTTTTGTCATTTTTGTCATTTTTGTCATTTTTGTCATTTTTGTCGTTTTTTTTGTATAAATTCTCGGAAATCTTTCGTGTTTTCTCGATTTCTGTTTTTTTTTTAAATTTTCAAAATATTAGTAAATTTGGGCCGTTTTGTGTCTTCTTTGGGTAGCATAGGAAAAATTTCATGGTCGAAGTTTGAAATCCGACTATCCATATTTTGTAGATTTGATCGAAAATCTGACCAGTGCAAAATTTTAGCTCAATCGGACTTATATTAGGGGTGCCTCAAATCGCTCAAAGTGTTGTTTTTTTACTCTAAAAAATGGGGACCAGAGCAATTCGGAAAAATCGGCTGTTTAATTTGGATGCCAAATTACTTTAAAATGTATTGAACATCGAAATTCGGTGTTATCTCGAAATAAAATTGTTGGCCAAAAATTGACTTTCTGGAACTTTTGGACGAAAACTGGCATTTTTATGGAAAGCGGACCGGAGTCCAGCGTTCAAAATAAGATTAATTATATTAAGAAAATTTATTGTTGTTTGTTAAAACCTCACCTTTGCCATGGTTTTGTTGGAAAAATACCGAAATCGTAGAACATTTTTTGGTTGTATTCACCAACAAATGTTTTGAGCGTCCATTGCCATCGACAATTGATTTGATATTTGGTTTTTTTTTTCTAAGAAAAATCCCTGCAAAAAAAATGTAAATGTCATTTTTGGCGAAAAAAAAGGTTTAAGGCAACCAAATTCTACGTAGATCAAGGTTTGAAACTGTCTCAAAGCTCTGCTTGATTTCCATTCAAATTCAGCATCGTAATTTCGCCAACAGCAGAACATAACATTAGCATTCGTCCTACATACAAGACGAAAAAAAAATCTGACAGCAACCAGACTTACATCGAAATTTGTTGGGCTAGGTTACAACGACAAGACCGTGGGGTTCAGTTGTCTTAACTATTTGATCATCACACTTTTTACACCATCCAGTGAGAACGATGCAGCGCACGGGGCGAAAATCAACCCCCTCTCTATCGGATTGGTGCTTGCTTGGAAGGAGAAAGCAGCAAGAAGAGGCCATCAGCAGTAAGACGACCGACATTTTCCAGACGGGGTCGCTAGACTGCTGTTACCAGTCCCTTATAAGTATATGAACCTGATGAGACTTCTTCTTTTCTGTGGGTTGGCTGGATTCGGGTAAAAAATGAGCTCATGTTTTCCCCAAAACTTTGTCAAAATGCAGCACCCGTCCGTCGAGAAAAAAAAGGACCCTCTCACCAATCAATGTACCGACTGGTACCTCAACAAGAAACTGCTTCAGGTCCTTTCTTCGAAGCTGCATCGTCCCAATCTCTAATCAGCGGAAGATGGCGGAGGAACATGGCAACGAAAAGCGCATGGAGGTTGCCCCGAAAAAGTTTGTCCTCGCCGAATACCGTCATCGCCATCGTCTGGGGCGGGTTTTCGTGTGGCAACCCCGGACCGAATGAATGTCCATGACCTTAGAATGATTTTGTCTTTCAATGAAGGTCGAAGCCGGCACGGCGGCGTTTCGTTTAGGAGCGCGAGCGCCGGAAAGTATGCTATACACAGAATATATATGTGGTGCAGCCCGACATCCATGGTCCATGGTCCATGGTCCTTTTTCGGCAGCAGCAGCGCCAAACAAGCGCTAACAAGCGCCGGATTTTCGGTTCCACCGGTAGACGGTGAAACCGTCTGCGGTGGTGAGTCAGATCCAGTTGAAGGACGACCGCACTAAACAACTTTATGTAAAGATATCTAAACATAGGTACATTCGGTATAGAGAGCGCTTTAACAGCGCTCGTCCTGGCGCAGACATGACGCGAACTTAGACGCGACGCCGCCGCTCCCTAGTACACGAGACGCGGCACCTGTGACGCCGCCGTTGAACTTCTTCCAACCATTTGCCCGCGTCCAGCGTCGGAAAGTACAGTCCCCCCACAATCATGGGTCACACACAATTATTAGTCACCGATCATTAGAACCGCTAATATCTACTAAACCAAAAGAAATTATATCATATTATTATTTTTAGTTAATCAACAATATAATCAAAATGCATTAAAAATATTATTCGTGCGTTTGATTACAGTAAAATTGCTGTTTGAATACTTTCTATCAAAGGTAAACTATAAGCTGTAGAACTATCGCATAAAATTCCAATGTTATAAGGTTGACATCTTAAACCGTTAAGCCCCTTATGCGGGTATTTCAAAGATTCCAACCAAATGAATTGGTCCCATATAAGCACAAAAGAAGAGTTTACATTTTCCAAATAAAACTGAGCGAATGAAATGCGAAAATTCATTAATATTTAGCAAAATAAAAGTGACCCATAATTGTTACCGAATCCACCAAGTTCCACACAATCATGGGTCACCTTTTCGCAAGCAAAACAAAACATTTCTTGGTTGCTATAGCTCAACCCAATTGCCCCTTGAACGTATACTAGCAAAGAATGCCCCTGAATGTTTGCCAGAAACTTGTGGATTTTCATGTTGATATTCGGGTGTTGCCATGGACTTCTATGTGACTAATAATTGTGGGCAATATGACTAATAATTGTTACAAGCTTCAATGTTGACCCATAATTGTGGTTTTGAAAAACGTTGATTGTTACGGTAAATTATTTTATTTTTCAACTAAATTGGAAACAAAATCATGTTTGAAATCAAAGAGGGAATATTTAATGACTGAAATTCATGCAAAGCTTGATGTTTGGTCCACTAACACCCGAATGAACGAACATTTTGTGGTGAAATGATACGTTAAGTGACTAATGATTGTGGGGGGACTGTAGTTTATGATCGTCGTGTTTCGACTCGAGAGATGCCCAGACGGCGCGGATTGTTAGCTGTTGTTGTTACTTATAAATACATGCTTGTGTATCCCATTCACATCCTTGGACAACCACTTTCTTCTGCCAGCCAGCTGTCAGGATTGTGCTTCATTGGTTCAGCGATTGATGGTAATCGGGGTGTTGGGACTAACCGAGCAAATATAAATTTTCAAAATCCGTGGCACGAATGCTAATCGTTTGGTTTATAAGATGAAATTTTTCTCCGAATTCTATCCCTTCATAACTGATTTAATGGTAAACCGATTCTTCGGTTTCATAACAAGGACTCTTGAAAGTTATATTTAAACCAAACTTAATTTATAATTTACCAAATTCGACAAAATGTGGGTTTATGAATTTAGAACGTCAAAAAGCTTATGAAAAATGGTAGCCAATATGTCTTTTTTTAACTCCGTTTTTAATTTGGATCAAGTTTGGATCCAAGAAGAAGTACTTGAGAATTTCTGTTTAGGATCGCCATTTGTGGTATGGATTCGCACTAAATCATCGGCACAATCCGGCTCGAAGGACCTGTAGAGATTATATGGATATGCTACTAGGCAAAACAAGGTCAGTCATTAATCTATTCTTGAGAGCACAAAGAGCGCAGATTTTTAAGACTGCTGCTAAAAATTAGTTTCTGATTCGGCCTTTGGTAGCAAGACGGATTGGTTTAGGAAGCGCAGATTTGTACGGCTGTTGCTGTTGATTGTTGGTTATGATTTCGCCATCCAGTGGAAAAAGACGGATTGGCTTGCGAAGCGCAGATTTGTAATGCTGTTGCTGTTGATTGTTGGTTATGATTTTGCCATCCAGTGGAAGAAGACGTATTGGCTTGCGAAGCGCAGATTTGTAATGCTGTTGCTGTTGATTGTTTGTTTTGATTTGGCCTTCTGGTGGAAAAAAGACGGATTGACTTAGGAAGCGCAGATTTGTAAGGTTGTTGCTGTTGATTGTTTGTTTTTATTTGGCCTTCCGATGGATAAAGACGGAATGCTTGGGAAGCGCAGATTGTCAAAGCTGCTGCTAGGGAAAATTATTTCTGATTCGGCCTTTGGTAGCAAGATGGATTGGTTTAGGAAGCGCAGCTTTGTACGGCTGTTGCTGTTGATTGTTGGTTATGATTTCGCCTTCCGGTTGAAAAAGACGGATTGGCTTGGGAAGCGCAGATTTGTAAGGCTGATGCTGCTGATTGTTTGTTTTGATTTGGCCTCCCGAAGGATAAAGAAGGAATGCTTGGGAAGCGCAGTTGTTGTTTGTTTTTCTAGGATTTGAACACTCTCGTGTTATTCATCCCTTATTGGGAAGCGCAGATTTTTAAGGCTGCTGCTACGAAAAATAAGTTTCTGATTTGGCCTCCGTTAGCAAAACGGATTAGCTTAGAAACCGCAGATTTTTAAGACTGCTGCTGCTGCTGATTGTGTGTAACGATATCGCCTTCTGGTGGAAAAAGACAGATTGGCTTGGGAAGCGCAGATTTGCAAGGCTGCTGCTGCTGATTGTTTGTTTTGATTTGTCCTTCCGGTGGAAAAAGACGGATTGGCTTAGAAAACACAGATTAGAAAGGCTGTTTCTGTTGATTGGTATTTTGATTTGGCCTTCCGTTGGATAAAGACGGAATGCTTGAGAAGCGCAGATTTTTAAGACTGCTGCTATGAAAAATTAGTTTCTGATTTGGCCTTCGGTAGCGAGACGAATTGGTTTGGGAAGCGCAGATTTTTGAGGCTACTGCTGCTGATTGTTTGTTTTGATTTGGCCTTCCGGTGGAACAAGACGGATTGGCTTAGGAAGCGCAGATTTGTAAGGCTGCTGCTGTTGATTGTTTGTTTTGATTTGGGCTTCCGGTAAAAAAAGACGGATTGACTTAGGAAGCGCAGATTTATAAGGCTGTTGCTGTTGATTGTTTTTTTTTTAATTTGGCCTTCCGATGGATAAAAACGGAATGCTTGAGAAGCGCAGAATGCTGCTGATTGTTTGCTTTGATTTGACCTCCTGGTGGAAAAAGACGGATTAGCTTAGAAATCGCAGATTTGCAACCCAGCTTCTGCTGATAATTGGCATAGATTTTCAAGGCTGGTGCTGCTGCTGATTGTTTGCATTGATTTGGCTTTCTGATTGGGAAGTTTGTTGCTAAGAATACTTTCGGATTGTTCCAGATCTGGTACAGGAAAACAGAGCGACAAAAAGTACAGTCTAGGAAGGCTGTTGCTTAGAGTGTTCCTGGATTGTTCCGGCTGAATTGAGTGACTGAAAAAGCGATAGAAAAAGTACAGATTGTAAGGATGTTGGGAGTGTTTTTGGGTTGTTCCGGGTCAGATAAACAAAGACAATGCAGCAGATGCCCCAAAATAGTTGGAAATTAACTTTTTGACAAAAGTTTCACAATAAAATTGAAGACAATCGATTGCGTGAAGGTTAGAAATTTGAGTGGTTTAATCAAGCGCAATTCGATCTTTTCGATTGTAGAAGTGATAAAAAAGGTTAATACTTTGGTCTGATTCGTCCAGCAATCAGAAAAAACTGCATTTACTATCTTAAAGAAAACAGGTGTGCACCGAGAAAATACACAAAATACGGTGGTCAAATCGTGCGCTAAATAATTCGCCCGCTATCGGGGTGAATTCTAGATAAATTTGGTAATAGACGGTGAAATAAACTTTTTTGCGGGTTTCAAGATGAATCATCCAAAAAGATGAAAATCCCGGGAGAAAAAAATGTGCAGATAGAAATCTTTTGAGGACTTGCCTGCATGTTTCTGAGAAAAAGTTGTTGACAAAGTTGACAAATTTTATATTTAGTTCCTTTAATGTGGCTAACGATCTATTGAAGCTGAATACGAAAATGATACGCCACGATTGACACAATTAACGACCAAAATCGATCAAATGGAAAATTTTGCATAATTTTCAGTTCTTGCATTCCAAAGTCATTCACAATA